>NW_027512466.1:37500-337500 GCF_048772815.1 Callospermophilus lateralis | reverse complement strand
GGCAGTTTCCCTGCCCTTTCAGACCACAGAGCTGCTCATTGTGGGACTTTTTTGGTTCCACCCACCTGACCCAGCCATATGGCCTCAAGAGCAGGAGGATTGTGGGAGGTGGAGAGGCTTGTGGGTGTGACAGAAACTTTGCAAGGAAGCCAGTGGTGGCAGTTGGGCTCTGAGGGTTTTTCCTAAGGAGCTGTTTTGCTTGGCGTGTGTGGTTCTAAAAATAAACTTTGTTTCTTTTGAAAAGTCGCTCTTGAATCGTGCCCAGCCAGACTGCAGCATTTGGTAGCTCGCACGGGGAGCCACTGAGGGTAAGTGATAAGGTAAACTGCTAGCCCCTGAGGGAAGGGCGAGAGGATCGGTAGCCATTTTAAGATTCCTCTTTTGTTTTGCTTCACTTTTGTTGCCTGTCCATGGAGATGAGTGAGATGGATGAAAAACCGCTCACATCTGAGAAAAAAATTATTTACTTCTGAGGAACAGATAGGGAGAAAGGACGGATGCACATGTCAGTAGGATATAAAGGCTAAAATGACTTGTTTTTGTTCCCTTTTTATTTTATTCTGTCTCGGTTTTGTTTGGCATCGTCTTGTTGGGTTGTATTATAGTAGAAATACAGGATCAGAAATTAGTAAAAAAACAAACTGAAAGAGTGTTAAGTAAATTGTTAGAGGAAGGAGGCACCTCAGTAAAGTCAAGGACAGTCAGGGCATACGTTGATACAATACAAAAATGTAGCCCATGGATTTTTAAGGAGTTGTTAAATATACCATAATGGAACCATCATGGTGAAGATTTAAAAGGGCGGAAAAGAACAGCCCAGGGACTCTGAGAGTTGGCACATTGCCATTGAGGACGTTTATATCTGGTTTGCTTAGTCCAAAGACTTCAGATCAGACAAAGATAGAGGAACAAAGCTTAGGTCAGAAAAAGCCATCAGGGGCAAAGTTACAAAAGGAGACTGCTACTAACAACTTTCAATAACTAGAGGGCGTAAGTGTCCAACCAACAGCGCCTCCTCTACAGGAGACTGTTACTAACACCTTTCTATCACCAGAGTATGTAAATGTCCAAATAACAAGGCCACCTCCATATGCTAGGAGGCCCCCAAACCCCGCAGTTGATAGTTCGGTTCCTGAGACAGGATCTCAAGTATTAACATGCCCTGTATTTGAGGTAGGAGGGCAGCGAATTCACCATGCTTTAAATTTCAAAATAGTGAAGCAGCTAAAAGGGGCTGTAACAACCTATGGTCCTCAAGTACCCTTCATTGTAAGCTTGGTCGAATCCATTAACAACTTGAATATGATGCCAGTAGATTGGGCTAATATGTGTAAAGCTGTGCTAAATGGAGGTCAATACCTTTTATGGAAGGTTGCCAATGAGGAATTTTGCAAGGAGACGGCTAGGTGAAATGCAGAAGCTGGTTATCCTCAGAGAAATCTAGATATTTTGTTAGGAAAGGGACCTTATGAGGACCAGCAGCAACAAATTGCATATGATCCTGGCGTATACGCACAAATTGCTGCAGAGGCGGTTAGGGCATGGAAGACTTTACAAGGACATGGAGGTTTACAAGGTCAATTATCTAAGGTAATACAAGGAGCTAATGAATCTTACACTGAATTTGTAGATAGGCTTATTCAAACAGCTACCAGAGTTTTGGGGAATACAGAACAAGCAATGCCATTAATAAAAAACTGGCTTATGACCAAGCGAATCGTAGGTGCAGAGATATCACTAGACCATGGAAACATGAAGATTTAAACACATATATTAAATTATGTAAAGACATTAATGAATAAGAGGAAGTCATGGCAGCTGCAGTAAAACAGGCTTTAGATGCCAGAGACATCAATGAACAAGGGCAATTTGTGGCAGCTGCATTAAACAGGCTTTAGATGCAAGGCCAGGAACATGCTACAATTGTGAACAAACAGGACATTTTAAAAGGAATTGCTCCATAGGAAGAGGGTTTAACAAAAATAGGTACCAAAGGAGTAGAATACTGGGTATTTGCCCACGATGCCGTAGAGGGAGACATTGGGCTAATGAATGCCGTTCTCAAACCACCATAGAGGGTACTTCATTATCAAAAACGAACAAGGACTAGCTGTTTATCCACGATATCATGGAGAAAGGCACCGGGCTCCATTGCCAAAAAATGGACAGGGGAGCCCAATGCTCTGGGGCCCAAAACCACAAATATACGGAGCACTGGAGGAACCCAGCAACCCCATCAGTGTAGTGCCCAGGACACATTGTGCATCAGACGCCTCATCAGACAAATCAGAGGGAGCGCAGGGTTAGACATCTGCACCTCCGTCAGATCAGTACTAACTGTAGAGATGGGGGTTCAAATCATTCACACATGGTGAAAGGACCTCTTCTCAAAGGAACAGTAGGCTTATTATTGGGACGCAGCTCTTCTAATCTAAAAGGACTTATGATAAGTCCTTGGGTAATTGATCCCGATTATGAAGGTGAAATAAAATTTATAGCCAGTTCTCCAAAGGACATATCAGTAATTTCACCAGGAGATAGAATAGCACAGTTACTAATAATACTCAGTCTGCATGATAAATTTTCCAGTCGTGCTGTAGAAAGAGGTTCCAAGGGATTAGGCTCCACAGGTGTAGATTTGGTTATGCTTTCTTTAAATTTAGATTCTCGCCCCAGGCTAAAACTAAATATTCAAAGACACGAATTCAATGGGCTACTTGATACAGGTGCAGATGTTAGCATTGTCTCTCATCAAGAATGGCCAAAACATTGGCCATTACAACAATACACTCAAACATTTTGAGACCTAGGAGTGGCAACTAATCCCCATAGAAGTGCAATGGTATTGGATTGGAAGGATCCTGAAGAATGTGAAGGAACTATACAGCCATATGTATTGGATAATCTTCCCGTAAATTTATTGGGATGAGATGTCCTAGATCAATTAGGTTTGACATTAACAAATAACATCAATCAAAATGTACACACTATTATGGCTAGAGAAGGTTTTAGGAAAGGAAAAAGATTAGAAAAACAAGAACAAGGTATAGCAGCGCCAATACATATAGACCAAGCAACAGACAGACATGGGTTGGATTTTCAGAAAGGGCCACTGAGACAATAAAAATTACTTGGAAATCAGAAAGACCAGTATGGCTTCTTCAGTGGACCCTGACTAAAGAAAAGATACAAGCAGCCCAGTTCCTGGTCAAACAACAATTAGCGGAAGAACATATACAACCTTCTGTATCTCCCCATTATACTTTCATTTCTGTCATCAAAAAGAAATCTGGTAAATGGAGATTATTGCAAGATTTAAGAGCCATTAAAAATGAGATGGTTATTTTGGGACCTGCTCAATCAAGGATTCCTCAATTGTCTGCTTTGCCAAAAACTTGGTATGTTTTATTTATACATATTAAAGATTGTTTTTTTTTTTTTCATTTCCAATTCTTCTTGAGGATAGTCCAAGTTTTGCATTTACTATCCCTGCACTGAATCATGAAGGTCCTGATCAGAGGTATGAGTGGAAAGTACTCCCTCAAGGGATGGCTAACAGCCCAACTATTTGTCATATTTATGTTAACAAAGTAATCCAGCCACTTAGAAATCAAAATCCTGAACTACAAATATTTCACAATATGGATGATGTGTTATTAGCACACAAGTTAAAAACCCATTGCTAGAATGTTATGCCACACTTACAAACTTATTAAAAAATTATAATCTAGGGATATCAATTGATAAAATACAATTAAATTTTCCAATTAATTATTTAGGAGTTCTATTATCCTCAACCATGGTCAGTCCACCAAAAATTCAAATACGAGTAGATCAACTCAAATCAATTAATGACTTTCAGAAGTTATTAGGAGACATTAATTGGATAAGGCCTTATCTAGGTATACCAACAGGACAGTTGGGACCTATATTTGATATCCTAAAAGGTCCATCTGATCCAAATTCACCCAGAATGTTTACACCTGAAGCAATAAAGGCATTAAAAATCATTGAAACATATATGGGAAATATGCATTTGGATAGATTTGATAAAATAATGCCTTTATTATTTATTGTACTACCAACAAAAAATATTCCTACAGGAGTATTTTGGCAAGAAGGTCCATTATTATGGATACATTTATCTTATTCTTCTAACACTATTATTACTAGGTATCCTGAGGCTGAGGGACAATTAATACTCATAGGAATAAAAGCAGCAAAGGGAGTGTTTGGAATTTCTCCCAATAAAATTATTACTCCATACACTATGAATCAAATTGATGAATTAGCTAATGAGTTAAATACTTGGGCAATAATCATGTGTAAATCTAATGTTTTATTTGATAACCACTTACCATCTAATCTTTTATTGTCTTTTGGGTCATTGCATCCTGTAATTTTTCCAAAAATTACAAGAAAACTCCTATCATGAATGCTCCAAATATATTCACTGATGGGTCAAATAATGGTACAGCAGCAAAAGTTACACCTGATCAAATTTTTACATTTTTAGCACCCCAAAAATCAGCTCAAAAGGTAGAGCTTAATGCAGTATTATAAGCTTTTGTGATGTTTAAAGATTCTGTGTTTAATTTATTTTCCAGTAGTCAGTATATAGTTAATGCTATAGTATCTCTTGAAGATGCTGGTAGGATTTCCCCTTCCTCTACTGTTTTCTCTTTCCTTTCCAGTATACAAAGTCTAATCTGGGACAGAAAATATCCATTCTTAATAGGACATATCTGGGCACATACAGGATTGCCTGGAGCCCTTAGTTTGGGCAATGATTTAGCAGGTAAAACTACACATGACATACATACATATTTTCTGTACACTAGAAGAAGTTATAAATTTTCATTAAAAGTTCATTATCAATGCTAATACTTTACAAAAGCATTTTAAAATAACTAAGGAACAAGCTAGACAAATAATAAAACAATGTCAAAATTGTGTGACCATTTTACCACATTTTAATCTTAGAGTCAATCGTAGAGGATTGATACCTTACCATATATGGCAGATGGATGTCACACACTTGCCAGAATTTGGAAAATTAAAATATTTGCATGTTACAGTTGATACTTCTTCTGGATTTTTGATGGGCTCCCTTCATGGGGGAAAAAAATTAAAGATGTTATAGCTCATTGCTTACAAAATTTTGCCACTGTGGTCATTCCAAAGCAGTTAAAAACTGATAATGCCCCCGGTTATACTTCTACCTCTTTTAAACCATTTTGCTCATCATTTGGCATTACTCATATATCAGGAAACCCATACAATCCACAGGGACAAGCCATAGTTGAAAGAGCACATCACACTATTAAAATGTACTCATTAAAGTAAGAAGACAGAATTGGGAAGGGATATAAATTCCCCAAAGATAAACTTAAAATAACCCTTTTTACTCTAAACTTTTTAAATTTGGATTTTCAGGACTTAGTGCTGCAGAAAGGCATAAGTGTCCAAAAAATGTGTATAAGCCCGAGGTACTTTGGAAGGATATTCTAACAGGACAATGGAAACGTCCTGACCCATTAATTTTCTGGAGTTGGAGGTCTGTTTGTGGGTTTCCACAGGAAGAACAGCAGCCGATTTGGATTCCAGAGAGATTAACTAAGATCCCGACCCAGTGATTGCCTGGAGTCGGGGGTCTGTTTATGTGTTTCCACAGGGAGAACAGCAGCCGATTTGGATTCCAGAGAGATTAACTGAAGCGATTTCGATAGACCAAAATAAGATGATTTGGCTCAAATCCATAACAGCTGATATCCAAAACTCCAGTTTGGCTATCCTTACATCTGCGACAGAACAGGGATGCTTTTTTCAATATCTATTTTATTATTGCCCTTTCTCAAATCATGAAGTTCTCTTTTGTTTTTTTGAGCTCATACAGACCTAGGTTAATGTTTTGCTTATCAGTTCTATTTTTTGACTGTAGAGTTTTTAAACATTGCAATGATGATTTCACATGTAAAATGTTATAAGGCCTTTACTATTATATTATGTGTTGTATGTATTTATTATGTGTGCACACTTGTGTTTTGTGTTATATATTTGAATGTGCGTATGTCCATATATCACATATGATGAGTGCTAATGAAATAATATATCCATTTTTTTTATTCACGTGAATTAAATTGTTTAATTTAAATTGGGTAAACAACTGTTCAGGATTGTTTTAATATGTGAAAAAATAGGAGGTTAACAGACGTGTTTGTTTACTTTCACTTTTCCTTTTCATTATATTTAATTATTCTCTTCAAGATAACGTAAATTGTTAAGAAAATTGTTTTCTTTTAGTGCCTTCAGGAATGTTACAGAATTTTTTCTTTAGCCATTATTGCCAGAATTCCTATCTTCATCCCAGTGCCGGTGAAGACAAAGATAAAATCAATCTACAGATTCTGCAATAGCCATCACTGAACTGCTTATAGAACTTGCCTGGATTATGTATCACTTGTATGCATTGTGAACTCACTTGAATGCATTGTGAACTATCTGCTGGTGCAGCGAATTGTGGCAGTGTTGGGGTACTTATGCTGATGCTGTCATCAGTGATAGAATTTTTCCAATAGGAGCCATCAATTGACTTGGTGTATCTTCCCTATTCTCACTTGATACAGGTCAGGAAACTTACAGAGGGAGGCGAAAGACTTCATCAGCAATGACTGCTCTTTTGGCAATTTTGGTTTTGGATGCACACATGGGATTTTTCTTTAGATCTATCAGGTTCTGAGAATCAAAGCCACAACCTCACACAGGGCCAAGAGGCTGATTCAGACACATCCCTTTCCAAAGTAATTAAGCAAAGAGCCACAGGTGATGCCCATTCATTTTAATTTGAAAACTGTTTTCTTCAGGCTCCACAAAGGGGTGGCCTGAGGCAAAGACATTCCTAACATTCAGGGCAAGGGAACCATAGGTAAGCAAATTGCCCAAAGCAGGGTTTCTCCACTGAGACTTTTCTGGTTACACTGATCTCTGAGGTTTCTGAGATGTTTCCATTCCCTTCAGCTATCCAGTACATGGCTATGTCACAGAGTTTGGAGGTGGTACATATCTTGGACACAAAACCATGAGCCTATTCTGGAGAGAGGCCAGAAATCAGGAGGTGAACAGGAACTTAGGAAGATAGTAGGTGTTGTCTATCCATAAGGCAAGCCGCAGTCCATTCATAAAAAGGGCAGAATAAATGCCTGGAAGCTTCCTACTAGTCAGGACACCTCCATTGATGTATTCGCTTTTCTAATAACTACAACCACGGACACAGTGGATACACAGACATAGAAAAACTCGGCTTCTCAAATGACTTACTAGAAACAGTCGACTCCAAACCAAACAAACAACCTTTGCTACCTATTCTCAGAACATGAGACAAAACCACGAACTCACACCCACACCCACTAAGGCACCTCATTCCCACAACAAGGTCTGTGACTATCCGGAGTGTCCTCTGACTGGTGGACCATACTATGTTCCCCCAAAATGGCCTGTCCTTTATCAGATCAGGTCCCTTTTGCCAACTCTGTTAAGTTGTCAGGAGCCAGCAATGAGCCACTACCTGCTTCCTCAGGAAAGGCCCCTCTTCAGAGTTCTCCTAGCATTTGGTCATCCTCACATCAGGAGGTACCAAGAAAGACTGACTCTGTCCTTGGAAAATTCAAACAAGTGTGCCCACTGGGAATGGGACTGGCACTGGCTCTGGGTGGCTGGCTTCCTGGATCCCAAGTTCAGAGAGTTCCATCACCAAGGAAGTGAGGTAGGTCACTTCCTTCAGGAACTGAATGAGGTCAATACCTTGGCAACCACTTTGTCCTAACAGTTGTTTACAAGGGTCCCATGAGATGGAGGCTGCCCCTACTTTCTCTGACTCAGTCATAAGTTAGAATGGTATATCAACCACAGGCACCATGGAACAGCTCTCCATACAGGCCTGGTTTTGTCCATCTTCTCTACATTAAGAACAGAGCGACTGATTCAGACACAATACTTCATCCTGACCGGTTTTTTTGCCATGGAAGATGATTTTGTGCTCTCAGGTCCTTCATAGCTGCCTAAGTCTTCTCCAGGGATCATTTCTGCATGGACCTTTGAGGATTTCAGCAGGTGGAAGATCCCCTACATACCTGTATTGTAAGACCAACTGTCCCTGCTCTACTGTAAAGATAGATTGATGGAACAGTGTATGCTTAGGGTTAATAACAAGTTTGATTTGGCTTAGGAATCATTCTGTGCAATGAATAATGGTTTTGGGAACCTGCGATATTTACAAGAATATATAGGTGAAATATAAGTATGAACACAGAAATCTAGGTAAGATTTGACGCCCAGAAGTGCATTGGGCCCTTGATTGAAATACTCAGCTTTGAATTATATTCTGCACAGATGTCTCAGATAAATTGATATACAATGGCATAGGACCTTGTACCTTGGATGATTGAATGTCAAAAAGAACATCCAGTCAGAAGGATAGTCAGTAGGATTAGGAAGATATTCATAGGTTTAGAAAGCAGAGTGAGTATAGGATTTGAACCAAACGTTCTATAACAGTAGGGTTTCGGGTAGAGAATGAATGTAAATATCAACACATGTGAAGAGCCAGTCACATTGATGAACTCTGGAAAGTATGTAGGAAACCATATATCAATAGAGACATTAGGAAATCAGGCAAAGTATAAAGTACGTGATAGGATCAGGCATTTTCAACAGTGTTGAGGTTGAATATATAATCTTAGGAAGAAACAAATATGTAGTCACCAATAAAATTGACATTTGATAGCATTAGGCAACCTGGACATAGATGTTTTTAGTAATCCATACTCACTTTCCATTTAGACTTCGGTACAAACATAAGTGTGACCTTTGCATTTTGTGAAAGAAGTCTCATGAAAAGACCAGTCATGAAACCCTGTGGAAAACATGTTTTCTGAATTAGGAAGTGATGAAAAGTAAAACAAAATGCCTATAAATTTCTGAACTAGTGAATTAAATATATATCCTATCATGTGCATCAACTGAAGAAAAAGAAATGTACCAGTATTGAATAAAAATGAATGACAAAATACACATCACGTCCCATAGGAATCTACTTGCATTGATATAAAACTGTGTCAGTTACTGCAGAAATATTAGGATTTGTATGCACCATTTACTGTTAGTTTTCAGTAATAGGAATCAAATATGTAGTTCAGGTGGATGAATATTTCTCAGAATAATCTTGTGAAAAGTTGATTATTAATCCACATACATGAATATGAATGAATTTACGGAGTGTATAATAAGACACATATATTTCATATTTTGAAAAATCTGTAGAGTGTGTGTGTATATATATATAAACATACACACACACACACACACACACACACACACACGCACGCACACAAACAGACATTAAAAAGTAGCAATATATCCCAATTGAAATTCACCACGAAATATATGTCATCCACAGATCCAAATAAATTTGTTTTACTGAACATGGATTCATGTATAATTTTATTGTACTAGGAAGCTCATCAATAGTTTGAATTTTCAGTTTCAACAGCGTTTAGGAGGAGTGATCTCTTCTCACAATTTGTGTCTGCCAAGTCAGCCACCTCACAAGAATGTACGTGTGGTACCAGGTAGGATTCTATATGTGCATATAAAAATACATGTGCTGAATAGGATACAGAGAAAGGTAGACAGGAATTCACATATTTGTTAACTTTAAAAACACATGGAGAACCATTTCAACAAAAAATTGACTAGATTTATAACTCCTACCCTATATAATGCAAAAGGCAATTCCAATGATACACCATTCCTCCTCTGAACTGCTTGTATTTCTATTCTGTTTGGGTTAATTTTCTCCATCATATTAGAATTAGTAGTCAGAGTCTAGTTGGCATGGGTTTGTGTCAGGGATTCAGTATTTTGAATGAAAATTTGGAAAATGATTCCAATGTTTATGCAAATATATGCTACAAAAGTATCTTCCCACTCTCATCCATAACAATGCCTTGAGATTACCTTGGCCCCAAGTTAGACACAATTAGAGGAGAAGAGTTAGAAAATCTGTGAATACATATCTGGAATCAAATATGCTCACGAGTTCACAAACTTGGAGGTGGTAGAGGAGATTCCAAAAGTAAGGGACAGGGTAAACACTCCACAAACATGGAGCTCTGCTGGACTAAAGACTTCTTGAGGAACTGCCTCTGAGGTTGGGCACTTGAAATATATGTTGTAGTCAGGAGATTCAGCTTCCTTTGTAGTGAGACCATCAAATCTGGGTATGCTTCTATGTGACCTGGAATACATGATTTCTTATTTTCCAATAAACATGAGGAAGCTGTATTTAATTTTCTGTTTGTAGGTAAACTGTGGCCACTGGGGGCTAATAGTCTACTCTTGTGGACTCTGAAGCCATTTGGTCATCCTCCAGTTTTCCTGGTGTTGCTTGCTGCTGCACTGGGAATTTCGTATTTGCTTCACGAATTACAAGGAATTCACCTGGGACAAAGTGCTGGAGGGAGTTCTGTCACCTGTGGTGAGTCAGGGTCTGCAGAAGAATGTACCAACCAGGCTTCTATTCCACATAGCTTGCCTCCTTGACCATAGCAACCGGATTCTGAACATTGGCCTGAAACCTCTCCATATAACAAGATACCTTTACATAGAAGCGTCTGCTGGATGCATCATGTCAGTCACAAGCCAATTGGAAGCCAATGGCAGATCCACATGGCCCCACCACAGATGTTTTTTTATCACACACCTGCCCATCACTGCACTAGGCCCACTACTCAGCAGGGTCCAACTTCCTGGAATCTCTGTTATACACCATTTTCATGAAACTCAGTCAATCAAGTCACTGTCCTGCATAATCATGTTCAGCAACAGGACAACCAAAGTTTCTCCAGTGCCATCTGGTCATGGGAATTTCAAAAATTTCATGGTATTTATCTAGCAATTTTTCAAGGATGAAGTTGGCAGCATGTGGGTTTCAATTTATTCAGGGACCATTAAATGTTGTGGAAGTTCATTTCAAATGAAGTTCTGGAGAACTCTCACAGGCAAGGTTTCCCAAAGATTGGCCAAAGGGTCACATAAATCCAGGCCCATTGAGGTCTACAATGTAACGTCCATGTGTGTTTTGACTCTCAACTAAGACTGCCAAGTCGTTAAGAATAAAATCATGTGATATCAAGCCTGAGATTCCCAGTGGTCTCTGGAAAGCCACCCTGGGCCTAGATCTCAGTTTCCAAGGGTGACTCTCATGCTTGGCCTTCTGAAATCCCAACTCAATTCATGGCAATACTTCTCTAAGTTCAGTTCCTGTACTCAGTCTCTAAGGGAATCACACCAGAGTTCAAACTCAGGTGGACTCAGTCATCCCTTTCAACTGCCACAAAAATAACCACAATTAATACCAAAACACTCCCACATGGCCCTCACCTTCTTCCATATAGACACTCATCATAACCTCTGACTGTAGATTTCTATGAGGAATGCAGCCCAAGACAGTGTCCAAAATACGCTTTCTTGCCCCTCATTTACCTAAATTCTGAGTGACCTGGACACCCTTCCTGTGAACCAGGAGTGATCAAATAGGCCTGCCGTTAATACTGATCCACTTCTCAAATTTGAGACCTACTGACTGTGGGGTTTAGATTCTTTATGTGAATTGGAGTCATGAGAAAACCCAACCACCTATGTGCTAGCCTCTGCAGGGAATTGAAGAACTCATTTGACCTAAAGGATCCCTATTCTCACTTGATTGATGTCAGAAACCTTACAGAAGAAGGCGAAAGACTTCATCCACAATGACTGCTCTTTTGCTATTTTGGTTTTGGATGCACACATGGGATCTTTCTTTAGATCCATCAGTTGCTGAGAATCTAAGCTACAGCCTAACACAGGGCCAAGACGCTGATTCAGACACATCTCTTTGCAAAGCAATTAAGCAAAGAGCCACAGCTGATGCCCATTCTTTTTTATTTGAAAAAGGTTTTCTTCAGACTTCACAAAGCGTTTTCCTTAGGCAAAGACCTTCCTGACATTCAGGGAAACAGAACAATAGGTAAGCAAAAGGCCCAAAGCAGGGTTTCTCCAATGAGACTTTACAGGTCACACTGGTATGTGAGTTTTCTGAGATGCTCGCCATTCACTTCAGTTATTCAGTACATGGCCATGTCACAGAGCATGGAGGTGGTACATATCTTGGATACAAAACCATAAGCCTATTATGGAGAGTGACCAGATTTCTGGAAGAAAACAGGAACTTAGGAAGATCGTAGGTGTTGCCCATCATTATGGCAAGCCGCATTCTATTTATAAATTGGGCAGCATGAATGCTGGTAAGCTTTCTAAAAGACAGGACACATCCATTGATGCTTTCTCTTTTCTAATATCTACAATCACGGACACAGTGGGATACAGCGACACAGAAACACTCGCATTGTCAAATGACTTACTAGAAACAATTCCCCCCAAACCAAACAAACCTCATTTCCTACCTCTTCTCAGAACATGAGCCAAAACCACAAACCCACACCCACACCCACAAAGGCACCTCTTTCCTCCAAGTAGGTTGTGACTATTTGGAGTGTCCTCTGACTGTGGGCCATTCTAGGTTCCCCCAAAATGGCCTGTCCTGTCTCAGATTTTGTGTCCTTTGCCAAGTCTCTGAAGTTGTCAGGAGCCAGCAGTGAGCCACTACCTGTTTTCTCAGGAAAGGCCCCTCTTCAGAGTTTTCCTGCCATTTGGCCATCCTAACATCAATAGGTACCAAGAAAGACTGACTCTGTCCTTGGGAAATTCAAAAAGTAAAACCACTGAGACTGGGACTGGGGCTGTCAATGTTTGACTGGCTTCCTGGATGGCAAGTTCACAGAGTTCCATCACCAAGGAAGTGAGGTGAGGTCACTTCCGTCAGGAACTGAATGAGTTCACTGCCTTGGCAACCAATCTGTCCTAAGAGTTGCTTCCAAGCTTCCCATGAGATGGAGGCTGCCCCTGCTTCGTGTGACCCTTTCACAAGTTAGAATGGTATATCACCCATAGGCACCCAGGAGCAGCTCTCCACACAGGTATCATTTGGTCCATCTTCTCTACATTAAGAATGGAGAGGCTGATTCAGACAGAACCCTTCACCCTGACCAGGTTGTTTTCCATGGAAGATGACTTTTGCACTCTCAGGTCCTTCAGAGATTATATCTGCATGGACCTTTGAGGTTATCAGCAGGTGGAAGATTCCCTATATTCCTGTATTGTAACACCAACTCTGTCCCTGCTCTTCTGTAACGTTAGATTGAGGGAACCATGTATGGTTAGGGTTAATAACATGTTTGATTTGGGTTAGGAATCATTATGCTGAATAAATAATGGTATTGGGAACCTGCAATATGTATAAAAATATATAGGTGAAATATATGTATGAAAACAGAAATCTAAGTAACATTTGAAGCCCAGAAGGGCACTGGGCCCTTGATTGGGATACTTAGCTTTGAAAAAATTGATATACAATGGCATAGGAGCTTGTACTTTGGATCATAGAATGTAGAAGAGAACATCCAGTCAAAAAGGATAGTCGGTAGTGAAAGGTTAATAAAATAGGTACTTGTCACTTACTGTTTTTCTGTATGCTTAACAAAACACTGTTGAAATCTTGAGAACTGTTTGCTAATCTTGTTCCCAGAATGTGCTGTCCCCAACTGCCAAAGTGTAGAATGTACTCCCTCACCCGGTTGCATCAAACCGACCACTCGCCCTGACCCATCAGTATACTTCCCTCCCTGCCCTCTCCAAGGAAAATATATATGTTCTGCTTAAACTGTTCTCAGGGCTCTCTGCTCTATTCAAGTGAGCTCCGAGCCCCAGCATGCTGGACCCAGAATAAACCCTTTGCTGTTGGATAAGACAGTCTGTTAGTGGTCTCTTCCTTCCATGCTCACCCGACCTTTACATATGGAGATTCCACCGAGTTTTGGCAGCGGCGGACAAAAGACCCTAACGGGTTCCTCTTGGGTTAAGTAAGGCGCCTCTTTCTTGTTTCAGTGTTAAGGTTAGTGCTGGGCAAAATGGCTGTCGATGAAGAGCGTGAGTTCTCTCCGATGGTGGCTGACAGACGTGTCACAGAGCCACAGGCCACGTCCCTGGGGAACTTCCCAAAGACTCGGGAAATCGAGGAACAATAGTCTCTTCGACTCAGTAATATTTTGTATCTGATTCGGAATTGCCAGCCCATTGGGTTTTGCTGGCTACTCAGTCCTGGTCTCAGTTTTGGATGTCCATTGAATGTCTTTATTGTCTTGTCTTGTCTGTGTCGTGTGTCTTGCATTCACTCTTTGTGTATCTTTCATTATGGGACACAGCACTTCAATGCCCCTGTCCCTGACCCTTGATCACTGGACCAAAGTCCGCTTAAGGGCTCAGAATCTTTCTTTTTTAGTTAAACGCTGGACCTTTCAGAATCTCTGTGCCTCAGAATGGCCCACCTTTGAATTTGGATGGCCCATAGAAGGATCTTTCTACTTCCCACTAATTTAAGAAGTCAGAGATATTGTCTTTCACCCGGGCACACATAGCCATCCGGATCAACAGCCATATATCTTAACTTTGCTGGACCTCTGCAAATCTCCTCCTCAATGGGTGAAGCCTTTCTTTGTCCCTTCCCCTGCTCCTACTCCTTCCCCCATGATCTCTCAAACCCTCTGCTCCTCCTCCTCCTCCACCCTTTGTAATCCCTGAGTCAAAAGATTTGACTCTTCTGGACTCTCTTCCCCCTTATTATACCATGCCTTCGTCCCCCAACCACCAACACCCTCTAAGTGATTCCCCTGCAGCTGACTCAGCCTCTCTACCACTGGAGGAATATAAGCTGGCCCAGCGCCCTCCAGATAACTCCCCCGCAGCACACACAGCCCCTCCTTCGCAGGAGGAAGCTAGCCCAGCTAAGGAAACTTGATGGTGGTGAATGATTGAAAACCCTGGAACTCCTGTGATGCTCCCACTATGTCTCTACAGACCATTGATTGACGAAGGCCATGGGGGGAAAATGCAAGCCTACAAATATTGGCCTTTCTCCTCTTCCGACCTATATAACTGGAAATATAACAATCCCCCTTTTTCCGAGGACCCCACAGGGCTCACAGGTCTGGTTGAGTCATTGATATTTTCACATTTGCCTACTTGGGATGACTGTCAACAATTCCTAGGGACTCTCTTCACGACAGAGGAACAAAAGAGAATCTTCCTGGAAGCTATAAAAAAATGTCCTCCGACCAGATTGGAGAGTGATACATCTTCCCAACTTAATCAAAGCTGGTTTTCCTTTGAAACAACCCAACTGGGACACCAACACCATTGAAGTTGGAAAGCATCTGTCCACTTATCGCCAGGTTCTAATAGTGGGCATCCGAGTGGCCACTAGGTGACCAACTAATTTGGCCAAGGTAATAGAGATTATTCAAAGGCCTGATGAATCTCCCTCTATGTTTCTAGAGAGAATTATGGAGGCAAGTAGGAGATATACTCCTTTCGATCCTCAGGCAGAGGATCAAAAGGCATCTGTCATGATGGCCTTTATTGGGCAAGCTGCCCTGGATATTAAAAGAAAGTTACAATGCTTAGATGGATTACAAGATATGACTTTGAGAGATTTAGTCAGAGAAGCCAAGAAAATATACCTTAAGAGAGAAACTGAGGAAGAGAATGAAGCAAAGTGAGGATAAAAGAAACAAAAGACAGAATAAGGCGTTGACTAAGGTCCTGGTCACAACAACAAAAGGGCCAGAAATTAAGAAACAGGGAGACAGGAAGGGATACCTGGGCCCACGCCAGAGGCCACTCCTTGCCTCAGATCACTGTGCCTACTGTAAAAAAAAAGGACACTGGGCCAAAGAGTTCCCTAGAAAGAGACAGCCACTCCTGCCAGCCATTCTGACTCTTGAGGATGACTCCAAAAGTCGGGGCTAACATCCCCTCCCGGAGCTCAGGGTAACTTTTGAAGTGTAGGGGACCCCAGTAAACTTTGAAGTGGATACAGGGGCAATATACTCAGCCCTCAAGGCCCCATTGGGCCATCTATCAAATAAAAGGTCTCTAGTTCAAGGGGCAAATGGCAGTAAGTATCGGGCTTGGACAACTAAGAGGACCATAGACCTGGGAAAAGGAAAATCCATCAATCCTTCCTAGTAATCACAGAATGCCTGGCCCCATTGATGGGCAGAGATCTGCTCACCAAGTACCGGGCCAAAATAACTTTTAACCCTGAAGGCCCCCAAGTGGAATTTCTAAATCCTTCACTAAGAACTCCTATAGTCACAGCTCTAAATATGTCAGTAGAAAATGCACATCAACTCACTCACCTTGGTTCAAAGAAACTGCAGGTATTTCTGAAGTATCAAGAACAGAGTTTTCCACTAACTGACTCACAGCAAAAAGAAATAACTAAATGGGTAAAAAAAGCCTGTCGAGTCCATCAATTGGTAAATGCTTACCCTTCCAAGCTTCCTGCAGGAAAGCACCTACGAGGAACCAGACCAGGACAATTCTGGGCAGTTGACTTTACTGAAATTAAGCCAGCAAGGTATGGACATAAATATCTTCTAGTCTTTGTAGATACATTTTTAGGATGGATTGAAGCCTTCCCCACTAAAAGAAAAAAAAAAGAAACAGTGCAAATGGTGGTCAAGCAGATCCTGAAAGACATTTTTCAAAGATACGGCCTGCCAAAGGTAATACGGTCTGATAATGCACCGGCGTTCGTGGCCCAAGTAAGTCAGGGGTTAGCCAGAAACCTGGGGATTCATTGGAAGTTTTATTGTGCTTACAGACCCTAGAGTTCAGGACAGGTAGAAAGAATGAATAGAACCATTAAAGAGACCTCAACAAAATTAAGCTTAGAGACCAGCATAAATGATTGGACTATGCTCATGCCTTATACAATGTTTCGTGCAAGAAATACGCCCTCTGTTTCTTTGAGTAACCACACCCCCTGTGAATATCTAGGGTGCCTCTCCTCCAGTAATGGACCAAAGCCCAACTCTAAGACCTAACGATCCCTTTCACACCCCCTTGCTTGACAGACTTAAAGCTCTTGAAAGATCTCAGTGATACCTGTGGAAAAAGCTGGCCACTGCCTACCAAACTGAGGACGAGGGGACTCCACATCGATATCAAGTAAGAGATTCATCTACATAAGATGATATCAGGTGTCATCCCTGGAACCCCACTGGAAAGGACCATACCAGGTGGTACTTATAACATCTACAGTGGTAAAGGTAGACGGAATCACTTCCTGGATCCATGCCTCTCATCTCAAGCCTGCGCCCTGTCCACACTCTGGCTGGAAACTGGAAAAGACTGGTAACACTTTCAAATTGCATATTCACCATGTGGATAAGCCTATAGACTCTCCCCTCAGCCACAAGTAGTCCTAACCCTCATCAGCCCGTTCAGCAGCGTTGGCTGATCACAAATTCTACTGGAAAAGAAGTATAATCTATCTCGCATACAGCCCACTTAGGGACCTGGTGACCATCTCTCCACCCAGACATTTGTCAGCTGGCTATAGGTCTTTCCTAATGGGATATCCCTGATGAAGAGGATCCCACTAAAATTCCATTAAATCCCTTCCTTACCATAGATAATGGAAACAAACATTATGGATGTAGGGACACACGAGCCAGATGCAGGTTGGCTAGCCTAGATTACTGTGTTTACCCGGCCGACTGTCAAAGCCATAAACAGCCATGGCTATGTGGGGGAAAAGCCGACTTCTTCTGTAAGTCATGGGGATGTGAGCATACAGGGGCTGCCTGATGGAACCCAAACTCCGCATTAAATTCAGTACACAGCATTGGCCATATTACGAATTAGAAAACAAAAACTGATGGCAACCAGAGGGGACTCTAGATCCTCAAATCCTGTGTGACCTTTTTAACATCTGCTGGTGCTCAAAAGGGTAAAAGGAGATTCCACTATGTAGAGGCCTTTTCCCTTCTTCGCTCACATCCTGAACTATGCTTACCCAATAGATCCTCACCTTCAGCCTTCTGCTCCAGAGTCTCTGGTGTCACTCCCACCTCAGCAACCTGATTTCTCCACTACAATTATTAGATCAAAAATCCAGATCTCTGCTGGTTCTCAGACCATTGCCCCCTTGCTGACGTAGCAGGTACTGAGGTACCCCTCCACCCACTCACTCCTCTCTTCTCCTGTCAGTGCCCGCACCGGGTCCCACCAGGTCCTCTTACCAACTAACCCAAAGCTCAAACCAGCTGAGGAGAGCCCTCAGACCCATATCCAAGATGTAATGAAAATGGCCTTTAAAGTTGCTTTGTCATCACTGAAAACAGTTTACTAAGAATTTAAAGTCCCTAACATGTGTTTTGGGATACTCACAACCATCTTCTTCTTTGCGCTACCTGTTCTACTGCTCAAATATTTGTTGCTAGGAAAATTCCAAACCACTTTCCAATTATTTTTTTACATCTCTCTTTTCTCATTCTCAGATACTCTGAGCTGCTCTCAGCCCCACCTTCTCCGTCTTTCCCCTCTGTACCAGGCCCACAGAAAAGTCTTTAACTGACCTTCTCCAGAATCTTCACCATGGCTGACTTTAGGACTTTCAGCAAAAGAGTCCCTATAAAAAAGTTCAATGTAGTTAAACTTCCTATTTTCATGTTGCCCTGTTCTACTTGGCCACTGGCTAAAAAAATTAGCACTCCTAATCAAGACACCCCCTTACTAGTTTTTCACAAAAATATGTGAACAAGGCCTCTGGCCTTGACATGGGGCTTCACAGAGATGGCTACATTTCTAAGTTAACGAAGTTAGCAACTGGGCTCCGTGGTAACAGCTGGAAATGGGAAAATAAGAAAGGGAAGAAAAAGCTCTTTCTCTCCCAGGTGTCCTTGAAAAGTTAACTTGCCCAGAACCGAGGAAAAAACAGAAACAAAACTGCTTTTTTTCAACTTCTGCAGACTGTGAACTTCTGAGCCCCTTCCATTACATGTTGGGTACAAAATTCTGAAACTACCTAAACTTGGGTTTCAGAGGATTACTTGATTACAACAGAATCAATGCCCTCTGAATCTGGTTGCCACCAAATAGGACTGTTTCCCTGTCTTCAGTGCTATCTTAGGTGAGTTGCCTTGTCCGTCCCTACTACAGCATGATTCTATATACTTAAACATTGTTAATGTTTTCATGAAATGGTCAACAGATGTGATTAATCGTGTAATCGTGCAGATGTTTCCCAGAGTGCTCTATCACAATGCAGGTTCATTTGAAGATCAAATAGGGGGGCATTCAACCCGGTTCCACTGAAAATATATATCCCTCAACTTAGCCATCATATTAGGAATAGAAATTGCTGCACTGGTGGCCACGGGAACCACTGCCTTTGTCCATGGGACTCAACAAATGACCCAACAAATGACAGCAATAGACCAAAACTAAGATATTAGAAACCTCCATCAGAGCTTTGCATGAGTCTTTTACCTCTCTCTCTGAAGTTGTTTTTCAGACCACTCGAGGGTTGGACCTCCTTGTCATGAGAGAAGGGGCCTCTGTGCTGCATTGAGAGAAGAAAGTTGTTTGTATGCCGAGCATACTGGAGTTGTAATAAAATCTAAGAGTAAATTAAAAAGATTCCTTGAAAAGCATCAAAGAGACAGAGAGGCCCAAAAAAGTTGGTTTGAGTCTTGGTTCACACAGTCTTCCTGGTTAACTACGTTTTTTTATCAACCCTGGCCGGTCCAATAATAATCCTCATATTATTGCTAACTATTAAACCCTGTTTTCTCAACCATGTAATTTCTTTTCTCCAGGCTCAAATTGGACGAGTTAAACTTATGGTAATACCCCACTAGTATACATAGAATGTGACACCCCCCAATGATCATTTTTATGATTAAAAGTAGCCAGAAGAAGAAGTGGGGAATAAAAGGTTAATAAAATAGGTACTTGTCACTTCCTGTTTTTCTGTATGCTTAACAAAACACTGTTGAAATCTTGAGAAATGCTTGCAAATCTTGTTCCCAGTATGTGCTGTCCCCTACTGCCCAACTGCAGAATGTGCTCCCTCACCCAGTTGCACGCAAATCGCCCACTCGCCCTGATCCATCAATAAACTTCCCTCCCTGCCCTCTCCAGGTAAAGTATATAAGCTCTACTTAAGCGATTCTCAGGGCTATCTGCTCTATTCAAGTGAGCTCTGAGCACCAGCATGCTGGACACTCAATAAACCCTTTGCTGTTGCATGAGATAGTCTGTTGGTGGTTTCCTCCTGCGAAGCTCGCCCGACATTTACTATAATGATTGAAAGTAGAAGAGAACATCCAGTCAAAAAGGGATTGTTGATAGAAATAGGAAGATAGTACGTTTAGGAAGAAGTGTGAGTATAGGATTTGGAACAAAAGTTCGTTAGCTACAGGGTTTCGGTTACAGAGTGATTGTTAAAGTCAGCACAGGTGAAGAGTCAGTCACAATGATGAACTGGGGAAAACATGAAGTAAAGCAGATATAAATAGAGACATTACAAAATAAGGCAAAGTATAAAGTGAGTGATAGGATTAGACATTTTGAACAGGGTTGAGTTTGAATACATAATTTAGGAAGAAACAAATATGTAGTCACCAATAGGATTGACATTTGAGAGCATTAGGCAAATTTCAGGTGGATGAATATTTCTGAGAATAATCTTGTGAATAGTTGATTATAAATCCACATACATGAACATGAATGAATTTAGGGAGTGTACATAAGACACATATATTTCATATTTAGAAAAATCTGGAGAGTACACACAGACAAAAAAAGTAGCAATATATGTCAATCAAAATTCATCATAAAATATATATCATCCACAGATCCAAAAATATTCATTTTACTGAACATGGATTTATGTATAATGTTGTTCAACTAGGAAGCTCACCCATTGTTTCAATATTCAGTACCAACAGGGTTTAGTAGGAGTGATCTCGTCTCACAATTTGTATCTGCCAAGTAAGCCAAATCACAAGAACAAACGTGTGGTACCAGGTAGGATTGTATATGTCCATATTAAAATACACATGCTGAATAGGCTACAGAGAAAGGGAGACAGGAATTCACATGTTTGTTAACTTTAAAAATACATGGAGAACTATTTCAACAAACAATTGACTAGATTTATAACTCCTACTCTGTATCATGCAGAAGGGAAGTCCAACTATACACCGTGCCTCCTCTGAACTACTTGTATTTCTATTCTGTTTGGGTTATTTTTCTCCATCATATTAGGATTAGTAGTCAGAGTCTGGTAGGGTATGGGTTAGTGTCAGGGATTCAGTATTTTGAATGGAAAACAGGAAATTGAATCCAATGTGTATGCAAACATATGCTACAGAAAAATCTTTCCACTCTCATCCAGAACAATGCCTTGACATTACCTTCGCCTCAAGAAAAACACAATTAGAGTAGAAGAGTTAAAAAATTTGTGAATACCTATCTGGATTGGAAAATGCTCCCGATTTCACATCATTGGAGTTGGTAGAGGAGTTTCTAAAAGTAATGGACAGGGTAAACACTCCACAAACCTCGAGCTCTGCTGGCCTAAATATTTTTGAGGATCTGCCTCTGAGGTTGAGCACTTGAAATATATGCTGTTGTCAGGAGCTTTAGCTTACTTTGTAGTGAGACCATCAAAGCTGGGTCTGCATCTATGTGATCTGGATGACATGGTTACTTACTTTCCAATGAAATGAGGCAACAGTGCTGAATTCTCTCTTTGTAGGTAAACTGTGGCCTCTGAGGGCTAATTGTCTCTTCGTGTGGACTGTGAAGCCATTTGGCCATCCTCTAATTTTCGTGGTGTTTTTGCTGCTGCTCTGGGAGGTTGGTATTTGCTTCACAAAATACGAGTTCAAATGGGACACAGTACTGGAGGAGTTCTGTCAGGTGTGGGGGGAAGGGTCTGGAGGAGAATGCACCAAACAATATTTTATCCAACGTAGCTTGCCCCCTTGACAATAGCAACATGATTCAGAACATTGCCCTGAAACCTCTCCATATAACAAGATTCCTTTACATATAAGGGTCTGCTGGCTACACCATGTCAGTCACAAGCCATTTGGAATCCAATGGTAGATCCTCATGGCCCTACCACTGATGTTTTATCAAACACCTGCACACCACTGCTCTGGGCCACTACTCAGCAGGATCCAACTTACTGGCATCTCTGTTCTAAACCATTTTCATGCAACCCAGTAAATCAAGGTACTGTCTGGTATACTCATGATCAGCAACAAGACATCCAAAAGTTTTCCAGTGCCACCTGGTCATGGGAATTTCAAAAATTTCATGGTATTTATCTAACCATTTTTCAAAGATGAAGTTGGAGTCACTGTGGGTTTCAATTCATTCAGGAATCATTAAATGATGAGGAAGCTCATTTCAATGATAGCTCTAAAGAACTCTCACAGGCAAGGCTTCTGAAAGAGTGCCCAAAGAGGCCACATAAAGCCAGGCCCATTGAGGTCTACAAGGTGAGGCCCATGTGTGTTTTGACTCTCAACTCAGCCTGCCAAGTCTTTAATAATAAAATCATGTTATATCCTGGCGGAGATTCCCAGTGCTCTGTGGAAAGCCACCCTGGGCCTAGATCTCAGTTTCCAATGGCGACTCTCATGCATGGCCTACTAAAATTCCAACAAAATTCATGGCAATATTTCTCTGACTTTAGTTCCACAACTCAGTCTCTAAGGGGAATCACACCAGAGTTCAAGCACAGGTGGACACAGTCATTTTTTCCAACCGACACACAAATGACCAAAATTATAACCAAAACACCTCCACATGACACTAATCCTCTTCCATGTAGAGACTCATCCTCACCTCTGGCGAAGGTTTCTATGAGGGGCGCAGCCAAAGACAGTTTCCAAAATAAGCTCGCTTGCCCCTCATTTGCCTAAAGTCAGGGTGGCCTGGACACCCTTCCTGTGAACCAGGAGTGACAAAATAAGCATGCCTTTAATACTGCTCTGTTTCTCCAATTTGAGCCCTACTGATTTTCAGATATAGATTCTTTATTTCATTTGGAGTCATGTGAAAACCCAAGCACCACTGCAGGGCTTGGAAGAACTCATTTCATCCAAAGAATCCCTATTCTCACTTGATAGAGGTCATGAACCTAACAGAGGAAGGCAAGTGACTTCATCCACAATGACTGATCTTTTTGCAATTATGGTTTTGGATGGACACAAGCGATCATTCTTTAGATCCATCAGGAGCTGAGAATCTAAGTCACAGCCACACATAAGACCAAAAGGCTAATTCAGCCACATCCCTTACCAAAGCAATTAAGCAAAGAGCCACAGATGATGCCCATTCATTTCCATTTCAAAACTGTTTTCCTCAGGCTTCACAGAGGGGTGGCCTGAGGCAAAGGCCTTCCAGACATTCAGGGCAACAGAAAAATAGTTAAGCAAAAGATCCAAAGTAGGGTCTCTCCTCTGAGATTTTCCTGGTCACACTGATATTTGACATTCAGGGCAACAGAACAATAGTTAAGCAAAAGATCCAAAGTAGGGTCTCTCCACTGAGACTTTCCTGGTCACACTGATATCTGAGTTTTCTGAGAATCTCGCCATTCTCTTAAGCTATCCAGTACATGGCCATGTCACAGGGCTTGGAGGTGGTACATATCTTGGAAACAAAACCATGAGCCAATTCTGGAGAATGGCCAGAATTCAGGAAGAAAACAGGAACTTAGGTAGATAGCAGGTGTTGCCCATGGATAAGACAGGTTGCATTCCATTCATTAATTGGCCAGGATGAATTATGGGAAGATTTATACTAGACTAGACATATATTAATGCATTATCTTTTCAAATGTCTACAACAACGGACACAGTGAAATACACAGACATAGGAACACTAGTCTGGTCAAACGACTTACTAGAAATAGTCCACTGCAAACGAAAAAACCGACTTTCCTACCTATTCTCAGAACATGAGACAGAACCACAAACACACACCCACTCCCACAAAGGCACCTCCTTCCCTCAAGTAGGTCTGTGACTATCCAAAGTGTTCTCTGACTTGTGCGCCATACTATCTTCTCCCAAAATGGCCTGTCCTCTATCAGATCTGGTTTCCTTGGCCAACTCTGTTAAGGTGTCAGGAAAAAGTGGTGAGCCACTACCTGCTTTCTCAGGAAAGGTCCCTCTTCAGAGCTCTCCTCCATTTGTCCTTCCTCACATCAGTAGGTACCAAAAAAGACTGACTCTGTCCTTGTTAAATCCAACCAAGTGAGCCCACTGATACTGGGACTGGGACTGCTTCTGGGTGCCTGACTTCTTGGATACCAAGTTCAGAGAGTTCCATCACCAAGGAAATGAGGTATGTCACTTTCTTTGGAACTGAATGAGGTCACTGCCTTGGCAAACACTTTGTCCTAAGAGTTGCTTCCAAGGGTCCCATGAGATGGAGCCGGCCTCTACTTCTTGTGACACTTTCACTAGTTAGAATGGTATATCAACCAGAGGAACCTGGGAACAGCTCTTCACCCAGGCCTGGTATTGTCCATCTTCTCTACAATAAGAAGAGAGAGGCTGATTCAGACACATCCCTTCATCCTGACCAGGTTGTTTGCCATGGAAGATGACTTTTGCTCTCTCAGGTCCTTTATACCTGCCTAAATCTTCTCCAGGTATCATTTCTGAATGGACCTTTGAGGTTCTCGCAGGTGGAAGGTACCCTAATTTCCTGTATTGTAAGAACAACTCTTTCCCTGCTCTTCTGTAAAATGAGATTGAGGGAACAGTGTATGTTTCGGGTTAATAACAGGTTCGATTTCAGTTAGGAATCATTCTGTGAGATGAATAATGGTATTGGGTACCTACGATATTTATAAGAATATAGAGTTGAAATAAATGTACAAAAACAGAAATCTAAGTAAGATTTGAAGGCCAGAAATCATTCGGCCCTTGACTGGGATACTTAGCTTTTAATTATATTCTGCAAAGATGTCTCAGATAATTCAATAATAAATGGCATTGGACCTTGTACCTTGGATGATTGAATGTAGAAGAGAACATCCAGTCAAAAAGGGATAGTAGGTAGGATTAAGAAGATAGTCGGTAGGTTTAGGAAGAAGAGTGAGTATAGGATTTGTATCAAAAGTTCTTTCCTAATAGGGTTTTGGTTAGAGGTTGAATGTTAATGTCAGCACATATGAAGAGTGAGTCACTATGATGAGCTTGGGAAAATATGTAGAAAAGCAGATATCAATAGAGACATTATGAAATCATGCAAAGTATAAAATGAGTGATAGGATTAGACATTTTCTACAAGGTTGAGTTTCAATATATAATCTTATGAAGAAACAAATATGTCGTCACCAATAGGATTGACATTTGAGAGCATTAGGCAACCTGGACATGGATGTTTTAGTAATCCATGTACAATTTCCCTTTTGGCTTTGGTACAGTCTTAAGTGTGACCTTCACATTTTTAGTTCCGAATATTACTGTGATAAAATGTTTATGTAGATCAGGTGACATGAGTATTTCTACCACCTTTTCTGAGAGCAATATATTGAAGACATAAAATTAGTTTTGGGGGTACAAAGAGGTGTACCCTGTGTCTATGAATATAGAGATAAAGCATGAATAGACCATAATGTGAATAAATAATATAAGTTGTTCCAAATTTAAATTATGTATTGAACTGATATCTGAAAAATTACAGGAAATCTTATATTGATATACAATCATTCATTCCGACCAATTATACATCAAATGGTAATATTAGTGTTTTGGTTTATCATGAAGAGTGTGTGAGTTTTGCTTCAATAGTGATTATGGAAATTGAAAATAATGTGTTTGGAAAGAATTCTCATGAAAAGACCAGTCAAGAAACCCTGATAATACATGTGTTCTGAAGCAATAAGTGATTAAAGTTGAAACAAATGCCTATAAATTTGTGAACTTGTGGATGAAATGTATATCCTATGATGTGCAAACCCTGAAGAAATAGTAATGTACCAGTGTTGAATACAAATGAACGTCAAATTACATATCATGTGCCATAGGAATCTACTTGCATTGATGTTAGACTGGGTTAGTTACTGTAGAATTATTAGGATTTGTATGCACCATTCACTGAAGTTAGTTTTCAGTACTAGGAAACAAACATGTATTTCAGTTAAATGAATATGTCTGAGAATAATCTTGTGAAAAGTTGATTATAAATCCAAGTACATGAACATGAATGAATTAAGAGAGTGTATATAAGACACATATTTCATATTTTGAAAAATCTACAGAGTGTATGTATATATACAAAAAAAACACAAATAGACATTAAAAAGTAGCAATATATATGCCAAACAAAATTCATCATTAAATATATATCATCCACAGATGCAAAAATATTTATTTTACTGAACATGAGCTTATGTATAATGTTGTTCTACTAGGAAGCTTGTAGGTTGAATTTTCAGTTCCAACAGCATTTAAGAGGAGTGAACTCTTCTCACAATTTGTATCTGCCAAGTCAGCCACCTCCCAAAAATGTACATGTGATACCTGGTAGGATTCTATATATGTATATAAATATACATGGGTGAAATGGCTACAGAGAATTGGAAACAAGAATTCACATATCTGTTAACTTTAAAAACACATGGAGAACTATTTCAATTAAAAATTGACTAGATTTATAACTCCTACCTTATATAATGCAAAAGGCAAGTCCAAATATACAACATGCCTCCTCTGAACTGCTTGTATTTATATTTGTTTGGGTTATTTTTCTCCTTTTTATTAGGTTGAGTAGTCTGAGCCTAATAGGTTCGGGTTAGTGTCAGGGATTCACTATTTCAATAGGAAAATTGAAAAATGAATCCAATGTGTATGCAAATATGTGCTGCATAAATATCCTTCCACTCTCATCCAGAGCAATGCCTTGTCAATACCTTTGCCCCAATTAAGACACAATTGGAGGAGAAGAGTTAGAAAATCAGTGAATACATATCTGGAATGGAAATGCTCAGGAGTTCACAATCTTGGAGGTGGTAGAGGAGTTTCCAAAAGTAAGGGACTGGGTTAACACTCCACAAACATGGAGCTCTTCTGGCCTAAAAACTTTTTGAGAAACTTTCTGTGAGGTTGGGCACTTGAAAAATATGTTTTTGTCAGGAGATTTGACTTCTTTGCGTGAGACCATCAAAGCTGGGTCTGCATTTATGTGACCTGGAGGACATGGCTTCTTATATTCCAATAAAGATGAGCAGCAGTGCTGCATTATCTCTTTGTAGGTAAACTGTGACCACTGGGGACTAAGTTTCTCCCCATGTGGACTGTGAAGCCATTTGGTCCTGGTCCACTTTTTGTCGTGTTTTTGCTTCTGCACTCGGAGTTTGGTATTTGGTTCATGACATACAAGGAGCTAAACTGGGACACAATGCTGGAGGGAGTTCTGTCACGTGTGGTGTGCCAGGGTATGCAGGAGAATGCACCAACCCGGCTTCTATCCCTCATAGCTTGCCCCATTGCCCCCTTGTCCATATCAACCTAATTCTGAACATTGCCCTGAAACCTCTCCATATAACAAGATGCCTTTACATATAAGGGTCTGCTGGCTGCACCATGTAAGTAACATGCCATTTGGAATACAATGGTAGATCCTCATGACCCTACCACTGGTGATTTATCACACACCTGCCCAAAACTGCTCTAGGCCCACTACTCAGCAGGCTCTAACTTACTGGCATCTCTGTACTACACATTTTCATGAAACCCAGTCAATCAAGGCACTGTCTGGTATACTCTTGATCAGCAATAGGACATCCAAAGGTTCTCCAGTGCCACCTGGTCATGGGAATTTCAAAATTTTCATGGTATTTATCTAGCCATTTTTCAAGGATGAAGTTGGAGGCACTGTGGCTTTCAATTCATTCAGTAACCATTAAATGTTGAGGAAGCTCAATTCAATAAAAGCTCTGGAGAACTCTCACAGGCAAGGCTTCTGAAAGAGTGCCAAAATGGTCACATGATGCCAGGCCCATTAAAGTCTACAATGTGAGTCCTATGTATTTTTCGACTCTCAAATATGGCTGCCATGTCTTTGAGAATAAAATCATGTGATATCCTGGCAGAGATTCCCAGTGCTCTGTGGAAAGCCACCCTGGCCCTAGATCTCAGTTTACAAGGGCGACTCACATGCGTGGCATCCTAAAATCCAAACAAAATTCATGGCAATACTTCTCTGAGTTCAGTTTCACAACTCAGTCTCTAAGGGGAATCACACCAAAGTTCAAGCCCAAGTGGACCCAGTCATTTCTTCCAACCGCCAAACAAATGGCCAAAATTAAAACCAAAACATTCCCACATGGCCCTCATCTTCTTCCATATAGTCACTCATCGTAACCTCTGGCTGGAGTTTTCCATCAGGGGCACAGCCCAAGACTGTGTCCAAAAAAAGCTCGCTTGCCCCTCATTTGGCTAAAGTCAGGGTGGCCTTGACAGCCCTCCTGTGAACCAGAAGTGATCAAATAAGCCTGCCGTTAATACTGCTCTGTTTCTACAATTTGAGGCCTACTGACTTTCAGGTATAGATTCTCTATGTGATTTGGAGTCATGCGAAAACCCAAGCACCTCATCAGGGCTTTGAAGAACTCATTTGACCCAAAGAATCCCTATTCACACTTGATGGAGGTCAGGAACCTAACAGAGGAAGACGAGAGACTTCATCCACAATGACTGATTTTTTGCCATTATAGTTTTGGACGCACACATGGGATCATTCTTTATATCCATCATGTGCTGAGAATCTAAATCACAGCCACAAAGAAGGCCAAGAGGCTAATTCAGCCACATCCATTTCCAAAGCAATTAAGCAAAGAGCCAAAGGTGATGCCTATTCATTTCCATTTCAAAACTATATTCTTCAGGCTTCACAACGGGGTGCCCTGAAGCAAAGACCTTACAGATATTCAGTGTAACAAAACAGTACTTAAGCAAAAGGTCCAAAGCAGGGTCTCTCCACTGAGAGTTTCTTGGTCACACTGATATCTGAGTTTTCTGAGATGCTCGCCATTCTTTTCAGCTATCCAGTACATGACCATGTCACAGAGCTTGGAGGTGGTACATATCGTGGACACAAAACCATGAGCCTATTCTGGAGACTGGCCAGAATACAGGAAGAAAACATTAACTTGGGAAGATAGGAGGTGTTTCCCTTCGATAAGACAAGCTGCAGTTCATTCATATATTGGGCAGGATGAATTTTGGGAATATTTATACTTTAAAGGACACATTCATTAATGCATTTTCTTTCCTAATGTTTACAACAACGGACACAGTGGAATACACAGACATGGAAATACTTGCCTTGTCAAACGACTTACTAGAACAGTCCACTGAAAACCAAAAACAAAAAAAAAAAAAAAACAACAAATAAAAAACGCCTTTCCTACCTATTCTCAGAACATGAGACAGAACCACAAAGCCATACCCACTCCCACAAAGGCAGCTCCTTCCCCCAAGTATGTCTGTGATTAGAAGGAGTGTCCTATGACTGGTGAGCCATACTATGTTCTCCCAAAATGGCCTGTCCTCTTTCAGATCTGGTTTCCATGGCCAACTCTGTGAAGTTGTCAGGAAAAAGTGGTGAGCCACTACCTGCTTTCTCAGGAAAGGTCCCTCTTCAGAGCTCTTCTGGCATTTGGCCATCCTCACATCAGTAGGTACCAAGAAAGATTGATTTTGTCCTTGGAAAATCCAAACAAGCGAGTCCACTGGGACTGGAACTGGGACTGCCTCTGGGTGCCTGGCTTCTTGGATACCAAGTTCAGAGAGTTCCATCACCAAATAATGAGGTATGTCACTTTCTTTGGAACTGAATGAGGTCACTGCCTTGGCAACCACTTTTCCCTAACAGTTGCTTCCAAGGGTCCCATGAGATGGAGCCGGTCCCTACTTCCTGTGACACTTTCACAGTTAGAATGAAATATCAACGATAGGCACCCAGGAACAGCTCTACACACAGGTCTGGTTTTGTCAGTCTTCTCTACAATAAGAAGAGAGAGGCTGATTAAGACACATCCCTTCATCCTGACCAGGTGTTTTGCCATGGAAGATGAGTTTTGCTCACTCAGGTCCTTTATACCTGCCTACAACTTGTCCAGGTATCATTTCTGCATGGACCTTTGAGGTTCTCAGCAGGTGGACTGTCCCCTTCTTTCCTGTATTGTAAGAACAACTCTGTCCCTGCTCTTCTGTAAAATGAGATTGAGGGAACAGTGTATGTTTCGGGTTAATAACAGGTTCGATTTGTGTTAGGAATCATTCTGTGTGATGAATAATAGTGTTGGGGACCTTCGATATTTAAAAGAATATGGAGGTTAAATATAAGTATGAGAACAGAAATCTAGGTATGATTTGAAGCCCAGAAGGGCATTGAGCCCTTGATTGGGATAATTAGCTTTGAATTATATTCTGCAAAGATGTCTCAGTTAATTCAATACACAATGGCATAGGACTTTGTACCTTGGATGATTGAATGTAGAAGAGAACATCCAGTCAAAAAGGGATAGTCAGTAAGATTATGAAGCTAGTCGGTAGGTTTAGGAAGAAGAGTGAGTATTTGATTTGGACAAAAGTTCTTTAACAATAGGGTTTCGGTTAGAGAGTGAATGTAAATGTCAGCACATATGAAGAGTCAGTCACTATGATGAGCTGGGAAAAAATGTAGAAATGCAGATATCAATAGAGACATTATGAAATCAGGCAAAGTATAAAGTGAGTGATAGGATTAGACATTTTCAACAGGGTTGAGTTTGAATACATAATCTTTTGAAGAAAAAAATATGTAGTCACCAATAGGATTGACAGTTAAGAGCATTAGGCAACCTGGACATAGATGTTTTTAGTAATCCATGTTCACTTTTCATTTAGTCCTTCGTGCAATCATAACCGTGACCATTACATTATTTGTCCAGAATATTACTGTGAAAAAATGTATATGTAGATCAGGTGACATGAGTATTTCGTCCACCATTTCTGGAAACAATATATTGAAGACGTAAAATTAGTATTGGGGGTACAAAGAGGTGCACCCTGTGTCTATGAATATAGAGATAAAGCATGAATAGACAATACTCTGAATAAATAATATAACTTGTTCAAACATTAAATAATATATTGAACTGATATCTGGAAAATTACAGGAAATCTTATATTGATATACAATCATTCATTCCCACCAATTATACATCTAATGGTAATATTAGTGTTTTGGTTTATCATGAACAGTGTGTGAGTTTTGCTTCAAAAGTGATTATGGAAATCGAAAATAATATGTTTGGAAAGAAGTCTCATGAAAAGACCTTTCAGGAAACCTGGAGGAATGCATATATTGTAAAGCAGGAAGCGATTGAAATTCAATCAAATGCCTATAAATTTGCTAATTTGTGGATGAAATATATATCCTATGATGTGCATAAACTCATGAAATAGTAATGTACCATTGTTGAATAAAAATGAACGTCAAAATACACATCATGTCCCATAGGAATCTACTGGCATTGATTTTAAACTGTAGAAATATTAGGATTCTCGTGCATTATTCACCGAATTTAGTTATCTCTTTTTTTAAATTTTTATATATGGTTGTTCAAAACATTACATAGTTCTTGATAAATAATATTTCACACTTTGATTTATGTGGGTTATGAACTCCCATTTTTGCCCCGTATACAGATTGCAGAATCACATCAGTTACACATCCATTGATTCATATATTGCCATACTAGTGTCTGTTGTATTCTGCTGCCTTTCCTATCCTCTACTATCCCCCCTCCCCTCCAGTCTCCTCTCCTCTTCTCTCTCTACCCCCTATACAGTAATAAATTTCTCCCCCTTGTATTATTTTTCCCTTTCCCCTCATTTCCTCTTGTATGTAATTTTGTATAACCCTGAGGTTCTCCTTCCATTTTCATGCAGTTTCTCTTCTCTCTCCCTTTCCCTTCCACCTCTCATCCCTGTTTAATGTTAATCTTCTTCTCATGCTCCTCGTCCCTACTCTGTTCTTAGTTACTCTCCTTATATCAAAGAAGACATTTGGCATTTGTTTTTTAGGGATTGGCTAGCTTCACTTAGCATAATCTGTTCTAATGCCATCCATTTCCCTGAAAATTCTATGAATCTGTCATTTTTTAATGCCGAGTAATACTCCATTGTGTATAAATGCCACATTGTTTTCATTCATTCTTCTATTGAAGGGCATCTAGGTTGGTTCCACAGTCTTGCTATTGTGAATTGTGCTGCTATGAACATCGATGTAGCAGTGTCCCTGTAGCATGCTCTTTTTAGGTCTTTAGGTTTTAGACCGAGAAGGGGAATAACTGGGTCAAATGGTGGTTCCGTTCCCAGCTTTCCAAGAAATCTCCATACTGCTTTCCCATTTGCCTGGACCAATTTGCAGTCCCACCAGAAATATACAAGTGTACCTGTTTCCCCAGATCCTCGCCAGCACTTGTGATTGTTTGACTTCATAATGGCTGCCAATCTTACTGGAGTGAGATGGTATCTTAGGGTGGTTTTGATTCACATTTCTCTGATTGCTGGAGATGGTGACCATTTTTTCATGTACTTGTTGATTGATTTTATGTCCTCCTCTGAGAAGTGTCTGTTCAGGTTCTTGGCCCATTTGTTGTTTGGGTTATTTGTTATCTTATTGACTAATTTTTTGAGTTCTTTGTATACTCTGGATATTAGTGCTCTATCTGAAGGGTTAGGAGGAAAGATTTGTTCCCAGGATGTGGGCTCCCTATTTTCCTCTCTTACTGTTTCTTTTGCTGAGAAAAAACCTTTTTAGTTTGAGTAAGTCCCATGTGTTGATTCTAGTTATTAACGCTTGTGCTATGGGTGTCCTATTGAGGAATTTGGAGGCGACCCCACAGTATGTAGATCGTAGCCAACTTTGTCTTCTATCAGACACCATGTCTGATTTGATATCAAGCTCCTTGATCCATTTTGAGTTAACTTTTGTGCATGGCGAGAGAAAGGGATTCAGTTTCTTTTTGTTACATATGGATTTCCAGGTTTCCCAGCACCATTTGTTGAAGATGCTATCATTCATCCATTGCATGCTTTTAGCCCCTTTATCAAATGTAAGATAGTTGTATTTTTTGGATTGGTTTCTGTGTCCTTTATTCTGTACCATTGGTCCACCCACCTGTTTTGGTACCAGTACCATGCTATTTTTGTTACTATTGTTCTGCAGTATAGTTTGAAGTCTGGTAGGCCTATACCGACTGATTCACACTTCCTGCTTAGTGTTGTTTTTGCTATTCTGGGTCTTTTATTTTTCCATATGAATTTCATGATTGCTTTCTCTATTTCTACAAGAAATGCCGTTGGGTTTTGATTGGCATTGCACTAAACCTATAGAGAACTTTTAGTAATATCACCATTTTGATGATGTTAGTTCTGTCTATCTATGAACAGGGTACATTTTTACATCTTCTAATATCTTCCTCTATTTTTCTCTTTAGGTTTCTGTAGTTTTCCTTGTATAAAACTTGCACCTCTTTTGTTAGGTTGATTCCCAATTATTTTTTTTTTTTTTTTAGTATATTGTGAATGGAGTGGTTGTCCTCATTTCCGTTTCAGAGGATTTGTCACTGATATTCAGGAATGTCTTTGATTTATGAGTGTTGATTTTATATCCTGCCACTTTGCTGAATTCATTTATTTGCTCTATTAGTTTCTTTGTAGACCCTTTTGGGTCTGCTAGGAATAGAATCATGTCATCTGCAATAGTGATAATTTAAGTTCTTCTTTTCCTATTTATATGCCTTTAATTTCTTTCATCTCTCTAATTGCTCTGGCCAGTGTTTCGAGAACTATGTTGAACAGAAGTGGTGAAAGAGGGCATACCTGTCTTGTTCCAGATTTTAGGGGGAATGCCTTCAATTTTTCTCCATTCAGAAGTATGCTAGCCTGAGACTTAGCATAGATTGCTTTTACAATATTGAGGTATGTTCCTGTTATCCCTAGTTTTTCTAGAATTTTCAACATAAAGGGATGCTGTACTTTGTCGAATGCTTTTTCTGCATCTATCGAGATGATCATATGGTTCTTATTTTTAAGTCTATTGATGTGATGAATAACATTTATTGATTTCTGTATATTGAACCAGCCTTGCATCCCACGGATGAATCCTACTTGATCATGGTGCACAATTTTTTTGATATGCTTTTGTATCTGATTTGCCAGAATTTAATTGAGGATTTTTGCCTCTAGGCTCATTAGAGATATTGGTCTGTAGTTTTCATTCTTTGAAGTGTCTTTGTCTGGTGTAGGAATCAGAGTGATGTTGACCTCATAGAATGAATTTGGAAGTTCTCCCTCTTTTTCAATTTCCTGAAATAGCTTGAAAAGTATTGGTATTAGTTCCCCTTTAAAGGTTTTGTAAAACTCTGCTGTATACCCATCAGGTCCTGGGCTTTTCTTACTTGGTAGTGTTTTGATGGTTTTTTCTATTTCCTCAATTGATATTGGTCTGTTTAGGTTGTCTATATCCTCCTGACTCAATCTGGGCAGATCATATGACTTAAGAAATTTATCGATGCCTTCACTGTCTTCTATTTTATTAGAGTACAAAGATTCAAAATAATTTCGGATTATCTTCTGTATATCTGAAATATCTGTTATGATATTGTCTTTTTCATCCTGTATGCTAGTAATTTGAGTTCTCTCTCTTTTTGTCTTCGTTAGCATGGCTAAGGGTCTGTAGATTTTTTTTTATTTTTTCAAAGAACCAAATGGGTTGATGTGTCTGCTGTGCTTGCAGGCCGCTAGTCCTGTTCCGCCGGTCAGTTGCAGGTCTGCCTACCTTGCGGGAGCGGGTGGTGGCTCTGCTTTGGCCCTACTGCAATTGGGGTGTCGTGACTACCATGCTGGCAGATCGCTGGGCCTGTTCCGGGTGCGGGCAAACACTCTGCTCTGCCCCTACTCCAATTGGGTTGACGTGACTACCACGCCGGTGGGCCGTTGTGCTTGTACTGGGCGCGGGAGAAAGCTCTGCTCTGCCACTACTCCAATTGGGGTGTCATGTCTACCATGGTGGCAGGACTCTGGGCCTGTTCCGAAGGTCAGTCACAGGTCTGCTTTTGTGGCGGGCGCGGGGGGCAGCCTGCTTGGCCCCTACTACAATTTGGGTGACGTGACTACCACACCAGCTGGTGGCTGGGCCTGATCCGGGAGCAGGCAGTGGCACTGCTCTTTCCCTACTCCATTTGGGGTGACGTGGGTACCACGCCTGCGGGCCTGATGAATCTTCCTCTATGTTTCTAGAGAGAATTACGGAGGCATATAGGAGATATACTCCTTTCGATCCTCATGCAGAGGATCAAAAATCATCTGTCACAATGGCCTTTATTGGGCATGCTGCCTTGGATATTTAAAGAAAGTTACAATGCTTAGATGGATTACAAGATATGACTTTGAGAGATTTAGTCAGAGAAGCCGAGAAAGTATACTATAAGAGAGAAACTGAGGAAGAGAAGGGAGCAAAAGGAGGATAAAAGAAACAAAAGACAGACTAAGGAGTTGACTAAGGTCCCGGTCACAATAACAAAAAGGCCAGAAATTAAGAAACAGGGAGACAGGAAGGGATACCTGGTCCCACGCCAGAGGCCACCCCTGACCTCAGATCAATGTGCCTACTGTAAAGAAAGAGGACACTGGGTTCAAGAGTTCCCTAGAAAGAGGCAGCCACGCCAGCCAGCCTTTCTGACTCTTCAGCATGACTACGAAAGTCGGGGCTCAGATCCCCTCCCTGAGCTCAGCGTATCTTTTGAAGTGGAGGAGACACCAGTAAACTTTGAAGTGGATACAGGGGCAATAAACTCAGCCCTTAAGGCCCCATTGGGCCCTCTATCAAATAAAAGGTCTCTAGTTCAAGGGGCTAATGGCAGTAAATATCGGACTTGTATAACTAAGAGGATCATAGACCTGGGGAAAGGAAAAATCCATCACTCCTTTTTAGTAATCCCAGAATGCCTGGCAGACTTTTGCTGTACGTCATGGGGATGTGAGCATACAGGGGCTGCCTGATGGAACACAAACTCCTCATCAAATTCAGTACACAGCATAGGCCATATTACCAATTAGATAACCAAAACCGATGGCCCCCAGAGGGGTCTTTTGATCCTCAAATTCTGCGTGACCATTTTTTTTAAAGAGAGAGGTGAGAGAGAGAGAGACAGAGAGAATTTCTAATATTTATTTTTTAGTTTTTTGCTGGACACGACATCTTTGTTTGTATGTGGTGCTGAGGATCGAACCCGGGCCGCACGCATGCCAAGCGAGCGTGCTACAAATGAGCCACATCCCCAGCCCTGTGTGACCTTTTTAACTTCTGCAAGTGCTCAAAAGGGTGAAAGGAGATTCCCCTATGGGCATGCCTTTTCCATCCTTCACTCATATCCTGAACTATGCTTATCCAATCAATCCTCACCTTCAGCCTTGTGCTCCAGAGTCTCTGCTGTCACTCTCACCCCAGCAACCTGATTTCTCCCCTCCAATTATTAGATCAAAAACCCAAATCTCTGCTGGTTCTCAGACCATCACCATCTTGCTGAAGTAGCAGGTACTCAGGTTCCCATCCACCGACTCACTCCTCTCTTCTCCTGTCCGTGCCCGCCCCGGGTCCCACCAGGTCCTCTTACCAGCTAACACAAAGCTGAAACTAGCTGAGGAGAGCCCTCAGACTCCTATCAAAGATGTAATAAAAATGGCCTTTAAAGTTGCTTTGTCATCACTGAAAACAGTTTACTAAAAATTTAAAGTCCCTCACATGCATTTTGGGATACTCACTCTTGTCTTCCCCTCTGCTCTACCTGTTCTACAGCTCAAGTTTTTGTTGCTAGGAAAATCCCAAACCCCTTTCCCATTATTCTTTTACATCTCTCCTTCCTTATTCTCAGATCCTCGGAGCTGCTGTCAGCCCCACCTTCCCTGTCTTCCCCTTCTGTACCAGGCCTACAGAAAATTCTTAACTGACTTTCTACAGAAGTCTTCACCATGGCTGACTTTAGGACTTTCAGCAAAAGAGTCCCTATAAAAGAGTTCAATGTAGATAAACTTCCTCTTTTAGTGTTGCCTTGTTCTACTTGGCCACTGGCTAAAAAAATAAGCACTTCTATGCTAGACACCCCATTACTTGTTTTCCACAAAATAATGAACAAGGCCTCTGGCCATGAGCTGGGGCTTTACAGAGATGGCTATATTTCTAAGATAAAGAAGTTACCATCAGGGCTCCATGGTAACAGCTGTCAGGGGTGAAAAATAAGAAAGGTAGGAAAAAGCTCTTTCCCTCCCAGGTGTCCTTGAAAAGTTAACTTGCCCAGAACTGAGGTAAAAACAGAAACAACAACGGCTTTTTTGAACTTCTGAAGACTGTGAACTTCTGAGCCCCTTCCCTTACATGTTGGGTACAAAATTCTGAAACTACCTAAACTTGAGTTTCAGGAGAATAATTGATTACAACAGAAGCAATGCCCTCTGAATCTGGTTGCAACCAAATAGGACGGTTTCCCTGTCTTCGTTGCTATCTTAGGTACCTTGCCTTGTCCGTCCCTACAACAGCATAATTGTATATAATTAAACATTGTTTATGTTTTAAAGAAATTGTCAACAGATGTGATTAATTGTGTAATGGTGCAGATGTTTCCCAGAGTGCTCTGTCATGATGCAGGTTCATTTGAAAATGAAATAGAGGGGCATACAACCCGTTTCCACTGGGGACATATATCCCTCACTTTAGCCATCCTATTCGGAATAGGAGTTGCTTCAGGGGTGGGCACAGGAACCATTGCCCTCGTCCATGGGACACAACAAATGACCCAATTAGAAGAAGCAATAGACCAAAACTAAGATATTAGATACCTCCATCAGAGCTTTGCATGAATTTTTAACCTCTCTCTCTGAAGTTGTTTTACAGAACAGGCGAATGACACAAAACACACACACACACACACACACACACACACACAGAAAAAAAATAGCAAAATATATGTCAATCAAAATTTTCATAAAATATATATCATAAAAAGATCCAAAAATATTCATTTTACTGAACATGGATTTATGTATAATGTTGTTCAACTAGCAAGCTCACCCATTGGTTGAATATTCAGTTCCAACACGGTTAATTAGGAGTGATCTCTTTTCACAATTTGTATCTGCCAACTCATCCACACACAAGAATGTATGTGTGGTACCAGGTATGATTCTATATATCCATATAAAAATATATGTGCTGAATAGGCTACAGAGAAAGGGAGACAGGAATTCACAATTTTTTAACTTTAAAAACACATGGAGAACTATTTCAACAAAAAATTGACTAGATTTAACTCCTACTCTGTATCATGCAAAAGGCAAGTCCAAATATACACCATGCCTCCTCTAAACTGCCTGTATTTCTATTCATGGCAATACTTCTCTGAGTTCAGTTCCAGAACGCAGTCTTTAAGGGAAATCCCAACAGAGTTCAAGCCCAGGTGGACCAAGATATTTCTTACAACCACCACACAAATGACCACAATTAAAAACAAAACACTCAAACATGGTCCTCATCTTCTTCCATATAGTCACTCATCGTAACCTCTGTCTGGAGGTTTCCATGAAGGCTCACCCAAAGACAGTGTCCAAATAAACTCCCTTGCCCCTCATTTGCCTAAAGTCATGTTGGCCTGGACACCCTTTCTGTGAACCAGGAGTGATCAAATAAGCCTCCCGTTAATACTGCTCTGTTTCTCCAATTTGAGGCCTACTGACTTTCAAGTATAGATTCTTTATGTGATTTGGAGTCATACGAAAACCTAAGCACCTCTGCAGTGATTTGAAGAACTCATTTGACCCAAGGAATACCTATTCTCACTTGATGGAGGTCAGCAACCTAACAGAGGAAGACGAGAGACTTCATCCACAATGACTGATCTTTTGGCAATTATGGTTTTGGATGCACACATGGGATCATTTTTAGATCCATCAGCTGCTGAGAATCAAAGTCACAGCCACATACAAGGCCAAGAGTCTAATTAAGACACATCCCTTTCCAAAGCAACTAAGAAAGAGCCACAAGTGATGCCCATTCATTTCCATTTGAAAACTGTTTCCTTCAGGCTTCACAAAGGGGTGGCTTGAGCAAAGACCTTCCTGATATTCAGGGCAACAGAACAATAGGTAAGCAAAAGGCCAAAAGCAGGGTATATCCACTGAGACTTTCCTGGTCACACTGATATCTGAGTTTTCTGAGATGCTGGCCATTCCCTTCAGCTATCCTGTACATGGCCATGTCACAGACCTTGGAGTTGTTGCATATCTTGGACACAAAACCATGAGCCTATTCTGGAGAGTGGCCAGAATTCAGAAGAAAACAGGGACTTAGGAAGGTAATAGGCATTGCTCATCCATAAGGCAAGCCGCACTCCATTCATAAATTAGGCAGGATGCATAATGGGAAGCTTTCTACTAGACAGGACACATCCATTGTTGCATTCTCTTTTCTCATGTCTACAACCACGGACACAGTGGGATACACAGACATAGAAACACTCATTTTGTCAAACGACTTACTAGAAACAGTTCACTCCAAATCAAACAAACCGCCTTCCCTACCTATTCTCAGAATATGAGACAAAACAACAAACCCACACTCACAAAGGCACCTCCTTCCCTCAAGTAGTTCTGTGACTCTCCGGAGTTAACTCTGACTGGTGGGCCATATTATGTTCCCCCGAAATGGCGTGTCCTCTATCAGATCTGCTTTCCTTGACCAACTCTGTAAAGTTGTCAGGAAAAAGTGGCGAGCCACTACCTGCTTTCTCAGGAAAAGTACCTCTTCAGTGCTCTCCTGGTATTTGGCTATACTCACATCATTAGGTACCGAGAAAGACTGACTCTGTCCTTGGAAAATCCAATCAAGTGAGCCCACAGGGACTTGGACTGGGATTGCCTCTCGGTGTCTTGGTTCTTGGATAGCAAGTTCAGAGAGTTCCATCACCAAGGAAATTAGATATGTCACTTTCTTTGGAACTGAATGAGGCCACTGCCTTGGCACCCCTTTTTCCTAACAGTTGCTTCCAAGGGTCCCATGAGATGGAGGCTGCCCCTACTTCCTGTGACACTTTCACAAGTTAGAATGGTATATCAACCATAGGCACCCATGAACAGCTTTCCACACAGGCCTGATTTGGTCCATCTTCTCTACAATAAAAAGAGAGAGGCTGATTAAGACACATCCCTTCATCCTTACCAGGTTGTTTGCCATGGAAGATGACTTTTGCTCTCTCAGGTCCTTCATAGCTGCCTATAACTTTTCCGGGTATCATTTCTGTATGGACCTTTGAGGTTTTCAGCAGGTGGAAGGTCCCCTACTTTCCTGTATTGTAAGAACAACTCCGTCCCTGTTCTTCTGTAAAATGAGATTGAGGGAACAGTGTATGTTTAGGGTTAATAACAGGTTCAATTTGGGTTAGGAATCATTCTGTGCGATGAATAATGGTATTGGCAACCTGTGAGATTTACAAGAATGTAGAGGTGAAATATAAGTATGAAAATAAAAATCTAGGTATAATTTGAAACCCAGAAGGGCATTGGGCCCTTGATTGGGATACTTAGCTTGATTTATTTTCTCTAAAGATGTCTCAGATAATTCAATATACAATGGCATAGGACCTTGTACCTTGGATGATTGAACGTAGAAGAGAACATCCAGTAAAAAGGGATAGTCAGTAGGTTTAGAAAGATTGTCGGTAGGTTTAGGAAGAAGAGCGATTATAGGATTTAGACCAAAAGTTCTTTAGCAATATGGTTTCGGTTAGAGAGTGAATGTAAATGTCGGCACATATGAAGAGTCAGTCACTATGATAAACTGGGAAAATATGTAGAAATGCAGATATCAATAGAGACATTATTGCATCAGGCAAAATATAAAGTGAGTGATAGGATTAGACATTTTCAACAGGGTTGAGTTTGAATATATAATCTTAGGAAGAAACAAATATGTTGTCACCAATAGGATTGACATTTGAGAGCATTAGGCAGCATGGACATGGATGTTTCTATTAATCCATGTTCACTTTCCTTTTAGGCTTTGGTACAGTCATAAGTGTGACCTTTACATTTTTTTTCAGAATATTATTGTGATAAAATGTATATGTAGATCAGGTGACATAAGTATTTCTTCCACCATTTCTGGTAGCAATATATTGAAGACGTAAAATTAGTATTGGGGGTCCAAAGAGGTGTACACTGTGTCTATGAATATAAAGATAAAGCATGAATAGAACATACTGTGAATAAATAATATAACTTGTTCCAACTATAAATAATGGATTGAACTGATATCTGAAAAATTACAGGAAATGTTATATTGATATACAATCATTCTTTCCAAAATGGTATACATATAATGGTAATATTAGTGTTTTGGTTTATCACGAAGGGTGTGAGTTTTACTTCACCAGTGATTATGGAAATCGAAAATAACTTGTTTGGAAAGAAGCGTCATGAAAAGACGAGTTCAGAAACCCTGATAATACTTGTGTTCTGAAACAGGAATTGATTAAAGTTGAAACAAATGCCTGTAAATTTGTGAACTTGTGGATGAAATATATATCGTATGATGTGCAAAAACTGAAGAAATAATAATGTACCAGTGTTGAAAACAAATGAACCTCAAATTACATATCATGTCCCATAGGAATCTACTTGCATTGGTGGTAAACTGGGTCAGTTACGGTAAAATTATTAGAATTTGTAGGCACCATTCACTGAAGTTTGTTTTCAGTACTAGGAAACAAATATGTATTTCAGGTGGATGAATATTTCGGAAAATAATCTTGTGAAAAGTTGATTATAAATCCATATACATGAACATGAATGAATTTAGAAAGTGTATATAAGACACATATATTTTATATATTGAAAAATCTGAATAGTGTGTGTGTATATATATATATATATATATATATATATATATATATATATATATACACACACACACACATACAAACTACACACAGACATTAAAAAGCAGCAATATATATGAAAATCAAAATTCATCAGGAAATATATATCATCCACAGATGCAAAAATAATTATTTTACTGAACATGAGTATATGTATAATGTTGTTCTACTAGAAAGCTCCCCTATAGTTTGAATCTTCAGTTCTAACAGCGTTTAAGAGGAGTGATCTCTTCTCACAATTTGAATCTGCGAAGTGAGAAACCTCTCAAAAATGTACGTGGGATTCCTGGTAGGATTCTATATGTGCATATAAATATACATGTGTGAATTGGCTACAGAGAAAGGGAAACAGGATTTCACACATTTGTTATCTTTAAAAACACATGGAGAACTATTTCAAATAAAAATTGACTAGATTTATAACTCCTACCATATATAATGCAAAAGGCAAGTCCAACTATAAAAGATGCCTCCTCTGAACTGCTTGAATTTCTATTCTGTTTGGGTTATTTTTCTCCATTATATTAGGATGAGTTGTCTGATTCTAGTAGGTATGGGTTAGTGTCAGGGATTCAGTATTTCAAAAGGAAAATTGGAAAATGAATTCAATGTGAAAGCAAATATGTGCTTCACAAATATCTGTTAAGGTCTGATATCCTCTCACTCTCATCCAGAAAAATGCCTTGACATTACCTTCACCCCAGGTAAAACATAATTAGAGGAGAAGAGTTAGAAAATCAGTGAATACATATCTGGAATGGAAAATGCTCAAGAGTTCATAACCATGGAGGTGGTAGAGGAGTTTCCAAAAGTAAGGGACAGGGTAAACACAACACAAACAGGGAGCTCTGAGAGCCTAAAAACTTTTTGAGAAACTGCCTCTGAGTTTGGGCACTTGAAATATATGTTGTTGTCAGGAGATTTGGCTTCTTTAGTAGTGAGACCATCAAAGCTGGTTCTGCATCTATGTGACCTGAAGGACATGGTTTCTTATTTTCCAATGAAGATGAGGCAGCAATGCTGAATCCTCTCTTTGTAGGTAAACTGTGACCACTGAGGACTAAGTGTCTCTCCCTGTTGACTGTGAAGCCATTTGGTCCTCCTACACTTTTTGTGGTGTTTTTCCTGCTGCACTGGGAGTTTGGTATTTGCTTCACGAAATACCAGGAGCTCAACTGGGACATATTGCTGGAGGGAGTTCTGTCACGTGTGTTGCGTCAGGGTCTGCAGGAGAATGCACCAACCAGGCTTCTATCCCTCCTAGCTTGCCCCATTGCCCCCTCGTCCATATCAACCTGATTCAGAACATTGACCTGAAACCTCACCATATAACAAGATGCCTTTACATATAAGGGACTGCTGGCTGCACCATGTCAGTCACAAGCCATTTGGAATCCAATGGTAGATCCTCATGGCCCTACCACTGATGTTTCATCACACACCTGCCCACCACTGCTCTAGGCCCACTACTCAGCAGGCTCCAACTTACTGGCATCTCTGTTCTACACCATTTTCATGAAACCCAGTCAATCAAGGCATTGTCTGGTATAATCAAGATCAGCAACAGGACATCCAAATGTTCTCCAGTGCCACCTGGTTGTGGGAACTTCCAAAAATTCATGGTATTTATCAAGCCATTTTTCAAGGATGAAGTTGGAGAAACTCTGGGTTTCAATTCATTCAGGAACCACTAAATGTTGAGGAAGCTAATTTAAATGAAAACTCTGGAGAACTCTCACAGGCAAGGCTTCCCAAAGAGTGGGGAAAAGGTCACATGAAGCCAGGCACATTGAGGTGTAAAATGTGAGGTCCATGTGTGTTTTGACTCTCAACTATGGCTGCAAGTTTTTCACAATTATATCATGTGATATGCTGGCTGAGATTCCCAGTGCTCTGTGGAAAGCCAGATCTCAGTTTCCAAGGGCAAATCTCATGCGTGGCCTCCTAAAATCCCAAAACAATTCATGGCAATACTCCTCTGAGGTGAGTTCCAGAACTAAGTCTCTATGGGGAATCACACCAGAGTTCCAGCCCAGGTGGACCCAGACATTTCTTCCAACCGCCACACAAATGACCACAATTAAAACCAAAACACTCCCACATGGCCCTCATCTTCTTCCATATATTCACTCATCATGACCTCTGGCTGGAGGTTTCCATGAGGGGTGCAGCCATTGGTAGTGTCCAAAATAATCTCACTTGCCCCTCATTTGCCTAAAGTCAGGGTGGCCTGGACACTCTTAATATGAACCAGGAGTGGTCAAATAAGCCTGCCGTTCATGCTGCTCTGTTTCTCCAATTTGAGGCCTACTGACTTTCAGGTATGGAATATTTATGTGAAATAGAGTCATGAGAAAAGCCAAGCACCTCGGCAGAGATTTCAAGAACTCATTTGACCCAAAGGATCAGTATTCTCACTTGATGGATGTCAGGAACCTAACAGAAGAAGGCGAGAGACTTCATCCAAAATGACTGATCTTTTGGCCATTTTGGTTTTGGATGCGCACATGCGATCATTCTTTGGATCCATCATGTGCTGAGAATAAAAATCACAGCCACATACAAGGCCAAGAGGCTAATTCAGACACATCCCTTTCCAAAGCAATTAAGCAAAGAGCCACAGGTGATGCCTATTCATTTCAAATTTAAAACTGTTTTCTTCAGGCTTCACAAAGGGGTGGCCTGAGGCAAAGACCTTCCTGACATTCAGGGCAACAGAACATAAGGTAAGCAAAAGGCCCAAAGCAGGGTTTCTCCACTGAGACTTTCCTGGTCACACTGATATCTGAGTTTTCTGAGATGATCTCCATTCTCTTCAGCTATCCAGTATATGGCCATGTCACAGAGCTTGGAGGTGGTACATATCTTGCACACAAATCCCTGAGCCTATTCTGGAGACTGGCCAGAATTCAGGAAGAAAACAGGAACTTAGGATGATAGCAGGTGTTGCCCATCGATAAGACAAGGTGCAGTCCATTCATAAATTGAGCAGGATGAATTATGGTAAGATTTATACTAGACAGGACACATCCATTAATGCATTCTCTTTTCTAATGTCTACAACAATGGACATAGTCGGATACACAAACATAGAAACACTCACCTTGTCAAATGACTTACTCGAAACAGTCCACTTCAATCCAAACAAACCGCCATTCCTACCTTTTGTTAGAACATGAGGCAAAACCACAAACCCACACCCACTCCCATAATGGCACCTCCTTCCCCCATGTAGATCTGTGACTATCTGGAGTGTCCTCTAACTGCTCGACCATACTATATTCCTTCGAAATAGTCTGTCCTCTCTCAGGTCTGGTTTCCTTGGCTAACTCTGTGAAGTTGTCAGGAAATAGTGGTGAGCCACTACTGGCTTTCTCAGAAAAGGTACCTCTTCAGTGCTCTCCTGGCATTTGGCCATCCTCACATTAGTAGGTACCAAGAAATACTGACTCTGTCCTTGGTAAATCCAAACAAGTGAGACCACTGTGACTGGGAATGGGATAGCGTCTGGGTGCCTGGCCACTAGGATACAAAGATCATAGAGTTCCATCACCAAGGAAATGAGGTATGTCACTTTCTTTGGAATTGAATGAATGAGGTCACTGCCTTGGCAACCAGTTTGTCCTAACACTTGCTTCCAAGGGTCCCATGAGATGGAGGCTGCTCCTACTTCCTGGAACACTTGCACAAGTTAGAATGGTATATCAACCATAGGCACCTGGGAACAGCTCTCCACACAGGTCTGGTTTAGTCCATCTTCTCTAACATAAGTAGAGAGAGGCTGATTCAGACACATCCCTTTATCCTGACCAGGTTGTTTGCCATGGAATAGGACTTTTGCTCTCTCAGGTCTTTCATACCTCCCTACAACTTCTCCAGGTATCATTTCTGCATGGACCTTTGAGGTTTTCAGCAGGTGGAAGGTCCCCTAATTCCCTGTATTTTAAGAACAACTCTGTCGCTGCTCTTCTGTAAAATGAGATTGAGGGAACAGTGTATGTTTAGGGTTAATAACAGGTTCAATTTGGGTTAGGAATCATTCTGTGCGATGAATAATGGTATTGGGAACTTGCGATAATTAAAAGAACATAGAGGTGAAATATAAGTATGGAAACAGAAATCTAGGTATGATTTGAAGCACAGGACCTTGTACCTTGGTAGATTTAATGTAGAAGAGAACATCCAGTTAAAAATGGATAGTCGGTAGGATTAGGAAGATAGTCGGTAGGTTTAGGAAGAAGAGTGAGTATAGTATTTGGACCAAAAGTTCTTTAGCAATAGGGTTTCGGTTAGAGAATGAATGAAAATGTCAGCACATATGAAGAGTCAGTCACAATGATGAACTGGGGAAAATAAGTAGGAAAGCAGTTATCAATAGAGACATTATGAAATCAGGCAAAGTATAAAGTGAGTTATAGGATTAGACATTTTCAACAGGGTTTAATTTGAATATATAATCATTGGAAGAAACAAATATGTTGTCACCAATAGGATTGACATTTGAGAGCATTAGGCAACCTTCACATGGATGTTTTTAGTTAAACATTTTCACTTTTCTTTTAGGCTTCGGTACAATCATAAGTGTGACCTTTACATTTTTTGTTCAGAATTTTACTGTGATAAAATATATATGTGGATCAGGTGACATGAGTATTTCTTCCACCATTTCTGGGAGCAATATTTTGAAGACATATACATTAGTGTTAGGGGTACACAGAGGTGTACCCTGTGTCTATGAATATAGAGATAATGCATGAATAGACCATCCTGTGAATAAATAATATAACTGGTTCCACTTCAAATAATGAATTGAATTGATATCTAAAAAGATATTAGAAATCTTATATATATATATATATATATATATATATATATATATATATATATATATATTTATATATATATATATACACACACACACACACACGCACACGCACAGACATTAAAAAGTAGCAGTATAAGAGATCCAACATGGTGGCGGACATGGAGAAATCAAGTATCTGACCTCATTAGCTGCGCAGGCATAGGGAGTTGTAAACTGTCTAAATGCTGTTTGTTCAGAATCACTAGGCAATGCTGACCTGACGTGGATCTGGTGCGAACAGTCTGGGCCCCTGAGAAAACACACAGAGCCCGGATCGGCTGCATAGAAGCTCAGATTTGCCTGCTTCTTGTGACTCAGAACTAACGTTCCCTCTGAAATAACTGGTCGGCCCTTCTGAATTTACAGAGGTAAAAGGCCACTGGATTGAAATGGGGCTTTGGAGACACAGTCAGGACCCATCCATTGCATTGGTCACCTGGCAAAAGGAACGAATGGTCACCATTTGCATGGGATACCACCGTGGAAGAGAACTGATGTCATGGGCAGAGGAGATAACTTCATTGAAACCAGTACGACAGGTGTGTAATTCCCTATGCATCTCTCTCCACACAGCGGGGAAACATTAAGGGCCCCTCCCAGCTCTCCCTTAAGGGGCCCTCCCAGGTCTCCCGTGAGAAAGATGGCCAGACCGAGGGAATCATGTGTGCTGTGGGACTTGTGGCGTGGAATTCCTGGCTACCGCTCCTACCAGTGCTGACAACTGAGGTCTCTTACACCAGCTAATGTGGGCATGGATACCAGAGAGCAAGCAAATTCGCTGGGGGTTCCCAGCCCCAAGCTCTATAAACTTAGGGTCTGAGGGAGGCAAACAGGGAGAGAGTGCCAAGCGTTGATGAAAACAGGGCTACCAGGAGCAGAGACCTGACGTGTAGCAAGTATTGTGGTGAGCGTCACAGTTGAGCGGAGCCTGGCTTGAGGAAACACTAGAGAAGGTCCTAGGCACTCAGGATTAGAGACCCGCCCAGTCTGGGAGGAAGAGCTGCTGCACAGTGATTGGTTCCCACCTATTGAGAGGAGAAGCTTGGCCCAGTGAGCACAGCTCCACCTACTGGAAGAGAAGTTAATTGAACTCTATGACTGCATGTATTATTATTATTATTATTATTTTATTTTTATTTTTTTTCTTTCATTTAAATTTTTTGTGTTGTTCTTTAACTTATTTTAATGTTTTTATTTTTTTAATTTTACTATTATTATTTTAAATTTTAATTTTCATTTTTTAATTATCATTATTATTTTAAAAAAATTATTTATTTCTTTATTTTCCATTTTTTTCTTTTGTCTTTTCATTTCTTTTCAATTTTCTTATTCCCCCATCCTTGAATTCTACCTGCCTATTCTCATTCTCTTTAGTGACTTCTTCCCATCCCTTCTAATATCTTTCCTCCCAAGCTTCAAATAAATTTATAAGAATAAGAAGTAACTCAGCACTCAAACAGAACAAGAAGTAACATGAGCAGCATCAAAAAGCAAGAAAGAAAAGGAGTACAAACAATGAAGGATAACCTAAATATTCAGGAGGACCTAGAATTATCAGAAAAATGGTCATATAAAGAACTCAAGGAATACCTTATACAGATGAAATGGAACCTTAAAGAGGATACGAGAGAGCAAATAAATACAGTGAAAGAACACATTGAAAATGAATTACATAAACAGATAAAAGAAGAAGTTAATCTTCTTTATCAGGAGATAGAGATTATAAATATTCAAAGAATATTTCTAGAAATGAAGGAAACGATAAACCAAATTAAAAACTCAATTGAGAGTATCACTAACCGTGTGGAGCAAGTAGAAGACAGAATGTCACATAATGAAGACAAAATATATCATCTTGAAAAGAGTCTAGCCAACACAGAAAGGCTGGTAAAAAATCACGAGAAAAACATCCAAGAGATATGGTATAACATAAAAAAACCAAACTTATGAGTCATCTGGTTAGAGGAAGGTACAGAGATTCAAACTATGGGAATGAAAATTTTCCAGAAATAAAAAAGGAAATGGATATACAAATTGAAGATGCTTACAGGACACAGAGCACACAAAATCACAGTAGACCAACGCCAAGACACATTGTTATGAAGCTATCCAATATACAGAACAAAGAGAAAACTTTAAAAGCTTCAAGAGAAAGGAGGAAGATTACATTCAGGGGTAAACCAATAAGGTTAGCAACCTATTTTTCATCACAGACACTGAAAGTGAGAGGATCCTGGAACAACGTATTTCAAACATTGAAAGACAATGGATGCCAAACAAGAATTCTGTATCCAGCAAAATTCAGCTTCAGGTACGACAACGAAATAAAAATCTTTCATGATAAACAAAGGTAAAAGAATTTGCAGCCAGAAAACCACCATTGCAAAGTGTCTTGAGCAAAACACTACACGAGAAAGAAATGAAAAACAACAACCAAAACCATCAGTGGGAAGTGCCTCAGTAATGACAGAGGGCGGGGGAAAAGCTAATCATGGAGAAACAAAGTAAATTTTAAAAAGCGATAAATATTCAAACATGGCTGGCAGTAGAAACCATATATCAATAGTTACACTAAACATTAATGGCTTAAACTCTCCAATAAAGCAACATAGGCTTGTAACTTGGATTCAAAAAACAAATCCAACAATATGTTGCCTCCAGGAGACATATCTGAATGGAAAAGACATACACAGGCTGAAGGTGAAAGGTTGGGAAAAAATATACCATGCACACGGTCCTCATAAGCAAGGAGTGGTGGCCATCCTCAAATCGAATTAAATCGACTTCAAGACTAATTTAATCAAAAGGGATAATGAAGGAAATTATATACTGTTAAAAGGAACCATTCACCAACAAGACATAAAAATTATCAATATTTACGCACCATTAAATGGTGCTGTGACGTTCATAAAACAAATTCTCCTCAAGTTCAAGAATCAAATAGCCCACAACACAATAATTATGGGTGACTTCAACACACCTCTCTCACCATTGGACAGATCCTCCAAATAAAAGTTAAATAAAGAAACTATAGAACTCAATATCACAATCAATAACATTGACTTAACTGACATATATAGAATATATCAACCATCATCAAGTGGATATAATATTTTTTAGCAGCACATGGATCCTTCTAAAAAATAGACCATATATTATGCCATAGAGCAACCTTCAGTAAATATAAAGGGTGGACTTAATACCATGAATTTTATTGGATTGTAATGGAATGAATCTGGAAACCAATGAAAAAGAAGGAAGGAAAAATCCTACATCACATTGAAAATGAACAACATGTTACTGAATGATTAATGTGTTACAGAAGACATAAATGAGAAAATCAAAAAATTCTTCAAGATAAATGAAAATACAGAAACAACATATCGGAGTCTATGGGACACAATGAAAGGTGTTTTAAGAGGGAAATTCACCACCTTGACGTCATTCCTCAAAAATAGGAAAGAACAACAAATAAATGAGCTCACACTTCATCTCAAAGCCCTAGAAAAGGAAGAGCAAAACAACAGCAAATGTAGCAGAAGGCAAGAAATAACTAAAATCAGAGCGGAAAACAACAAAATTGAAACAAAAGAAACTATTGAAAAAATTACAAAACTAAAGCTTGGTTCTGCAAAAAATAAATAAGAAGGATAGACCCTTAGCATCCCTTTATGTTCAAAACATTTGAAAAACTAGAGATAACAGGAATTTACCTTGACATTGTAAAAGCTATCTATGTTAAGCCTCAGGCTAGCATTATTCTGAATGAAGAAAAATTGAAGCATTCCCTCTAAAATCTGGAACAAGACAGAGATGTCCTCTACCACCACTTCTATTCAATATAGTTCTCGAAACACTGGCCAGAGCAATTAGACAGATGAAAGAAATAAAAGGCATGAAAATAGGAAAAGAATAACTTAAATTATCACTACTTGCAGCTGATATGATTCAATATATAGAAGACCCAAAAGGGTCTACAAAAAAAACTACTAGAAGTAAGAAAGGATTTCAGCAATGTGGCAGGATATAAAATCAACATTCATAAGTCAAAGGCATTTCTGTATATCAGTGACAAAACTTCTGAAACGGAAATGAGAAAAAAAAAAACACTCCATTCACAATATCCTCAAAAAATAAAACTAAAATCCTTGGGAATCAACCTAACAAAAGAGGTGAAAGATTTATACAATGCAAACTACAGAACCCTAAAAAGAGAAGTAGAATAAGATCTTAGAAGATGGAAAAATATACACTGTTCATGGATAGGGAGAACTAATATCATCAAAATGGTGATATTCCTAAAAGTTCTCTATAGGTTTAATGTAATGCCAATCAAAATCCTAACGGCATTTCTTGTAGAAATAGAGAAAGCAATCATGAAATTCATATGGAATAATAAAAGATCCAGAATAGCAAAAGCAATTCTAACCAGGATGTGTGAATCAGGCGGTATAGCGATACCAGATTTCAAACTAAATTTCAGAGCAATAGTAACAATGACAGCATGGTACTGGTACCAAAACAGGCGGGTGGACCAATGGTACAGAATGGAGGACACAGAGATTAATCCACAATGCTACAACAATCTTCTATTTGATAAAGGAGCTAAAAGCATGCAATGGAGGGAGGATAGCATCTTCAACAAATGGTGCTGGAAAAACTGGAAATCCATATGTAACAAAATGAAACTGAATCCCTTTCTCTTGCATGCACAAAAGTTCACTCAAAATGGATCAAGGGCCTTGATATCAAAACAGAGACATGGCGTCTGATAGAAGAAAAAGTTGGCTACGATCTACATACTGTGGGGTCGGGCTTCAAATTCCTCAATAGGACATCCATAGCACAAGAGTTAATAACAAGAGTTAATAACTAGAATCAACACATGGGACTTACTCAAAGCAAAAAGTTTTTTCTCAGCAAAAGAAACAATAAGAGAGGTAAATAGGGAGCCTAAATTCTGGGAACAAATCTTTACTCCTCACACTTCAGATAGAGCCCTAATATCCAGAGTATACAAAGAACTCAAAAAATTAAACAATAAGATAACAAATAACCCAATCAACAAATGGGCCGAGGACCTCAACAGACATCTCAGAGGAGGACATATAATCAACAAGTACATGAAAAAATGCTCACCATCTCCAGTAGTCAGAGAAAGGTGAATCAAAACCACCCTTAGATACCATCTCACTCCAGTAAGATTGGCAGCCATTATGAAGTCAAACAACAAGTGTTGGTGAGAATGTGGGGAAACAGGTACACTTGTACATTGCTGGTGAGACTGCAAATTGGTGCATCCAATTTGGAAAGCAGTATGGAGATTTCTTGGAAAGCTGGGAATGAAACCACCATTTGACCCAGCTATTCCCCTTCTCGGTCAATTCCCTAAAGACCTAAAAAGAGCATGCTGCAGGGACACTGCTACATCGATGTACATAGCAGCACAATTCACAATAGCAAGACTGTGGAACCAACCTATATGCCCTTCAATAGATGAATGGATTAAAAAATGTGGCATTTATACAGAATGTAGTATTACTCTGCATTAAAAAATGACAAAATCATAGAATTTGCAGGGAAATGGATGGCACTAGAGCAGATTATGCTAAGTGAAGCTACCCAATCCCTTCAAAACAAATGCCAAATGTCTTCTTTGATATAAGGAGATTAACTAAGAACAGAATAGGTATGAAGAGGATGAGAAGAAGATTAACATTAAAACAGGGATGAGAGGTGGGAGGGAAAGGGAGAGAGAAGGGATATTGCATGGAAATGGAAGGAGACCCTCAGGGTTATACAAAATTACATACAAGAAGAAAGGGAAAAATAATACAAGGGGGAGAAATTTATTACTGTAGAGGGGGTAGAGAGAGAAGAGGGGAGGAGAGGGGAGGGGAGGGGGGATAGTAGAGGATAGGTAAGGCAGCAGAATACAACAGACACTAGTATGGCAATATGTGAATCAATGCATGTGTAACTGATGTGATTCTGCAATCTGTAAACGGAGTAAAAATGGGAGTTCATAACCCACTTGAATCAAAGTGACAAATATGATGTATCAAGAACTATGTAATGTTTTGAACAAGCATAAATAAAAATTAAAAAAAAAGAAAACTAACTTCGGTGAGTGATGCACGCGAATCCTAATATTTTTACAGTAACTGACCCAGTTTAACATCAATGCAAGTAGATTCCAATGGTACATGATGTGTACTTTGACGTTCATTTTTATTCAACACTGGTACATACTATTTCCTCAGTTTATGCACATCACAGGATATATATTTCATCGACAATTTAGCAAATTTATAGGCATTTGTTTCACTTTCAATCACTTCCTGCTTCAGAACACATGGATTCCTCCATATTTCTTGACTGGTAATTTCATGAGACTTCTTTCCAAACACATTATTTTCGACTTCCATAATCACTTTTTAAGCAAAACTCACACACACTTCATGATAAACAATAACCCTAAGATGACAATTAGATATATAACTGGTTGGAATTATTGATTGTATGTCAATATATGATTTCTTATATATTTTCAGATAACAATTCAATCCATTATTTAAAGTGGAATCAGTTATATTATTTATTTACAGTATGTTCTATTCATGCATTATCTCTATATTCATAGACACAGGGTACACCACTTTGTACCCCCAATACTAATTTATATGTCTTAAAATATTGCTCACAGAAATGGTGGAAAAAATACTCATGTCACATGATCTACATATATATTTTATCACAATAATTTTCTGGGCACAAAATGCAAAGGTCACACTTATGATTGCACCAAATCCTAAATGGAAGTTGAATATGGATTACTAAAAACATCCATTTCCAGTTTGCATAATGCTTTCAAATGTCATTTCTATTGGTGACTACATATTTGTTTCTTCCTAAAATTATGTATTCAATCTCGATCCTGTTGAAAATGTGTAAACCTATCATTCACTTTACAATTGCCTGATTTTGTAATGTCTCTATTGATATCTTCTTTCCTATATTTTCCGCAGTTCATCATTGTGACTGACTCTTCGCATGTGCTGACATTTACATTCACTGTGTAAATGAAACCGTATTGCTAAAGAACATTTGATCCAAATTTTATACTCACTCTTCTTCCTAAACCTACCGACTCTCTTCCTAATCCTACCGACTATCCAAATTTGAGTGGATGTTCTCTTCTACAATCAATCTTCCAAGGTACAAGGTCCTATGCCATTGATTATCAATTTATCTGAGACAAACGTGCAGAACATAATTAAAAGCTAAGTATCCCAATAAAGGGCCTCATTCCCTTCTGGGCTACAAATCTTACCTAGATTTCTGTTTTTATACTTATATTTCACCTCTATAGTTTTATAAATATCGCAGGTTCCCAATACCATTATTCATCAATCAGAATGATTCCGAACCCAAATTGAACATGTTATTAACCCTAACCATACACTGTTCCCTCAATCTAACTTTACAAAAGAGAAGGGACAGGGTTCGTCTTGCAATACAGCAATGTAGGGGATCTGCCACCTACTGAGAACCTCAAAGGTCCATGCATATTTGATCCCTGGAGAAGATGTAGGCAGCTATGAAAGACCTGAAAGACCAAAACAACCTGGCAAACAACCTGGTCAGGATGAAGGGTTGTGTCTGAGTAAGCCTCTCTCTTCTTAATGTAGAGAAGATGGACCAAATGAGGCCTATGAGGAGAGCTGTTCCGCAAACTGGTGCGGCCAATTTGAAAAGCAGTATGGAGATTCCTGGGAAAGCTTGGAATGGAACCACAATTTGACCCAGCTATTGCCCTTCTTGGACTATTTCCTGAAGACCTTAAAATAGTGTAACTCTGGGATACTGCCACATCGATGTTCTTAGCAGTACAATTCACAATTGCTGCACTGTGGACCCAACCTAGATGCCCTTCAATAGATGAATGGATAACAAATGTGGCATTTATACACCATGGAGTATTACGCAGCACTAAAATATGACAAAATCATGGAATTTTCAGGGAAATGGATGGTAATAGAGCAGATTATGCTTAGTGAAACTAGCCAATCCCTAAAAAACAAATACCAAATGTCTTCTTGGATATAATGAGAGCAACTAAGAACAGAGCAGGGAGGAAGAGCAGGAAGAAAAGATTTACATTAACAGAGACATGAGGTGGGAGGGAAAGGGAGAGAAAAGGGAAATTGCATGGTAATGAAGGGAGACCCTCATTGTTATACAAAATTACACATAACAGGTTGTGAAGGGAATGGGAAAATAAACAAGGAGAGAAATTAATTACAGTAGATGGGGTAGAGAGAGAAGATGGGAGGGGGAAAGAGGGGGGATCATAGAGTATAGGAAAGGTAGCAGAATACAACATTAACTAATAGGGCATTATGTAAAAATGTGGATATGTAACCAATGTGATTCTGCAATCTTTATTTGGGGTAAAAATGGGAGTTCATAACCCACTTGAATCTAATGTATGAAATATGATATGTCAAGAGCTTTGTAACGTTTTGAACAACCAAAAAAAGAAAAAAAGTAGCAATATATATGCCAATCGAAATTCATCATGAAATATATATAATCCACAGATGCAAAAATATTCATTTTACTGAACATGGATTTATGTATAATGTTATTGAACTAGGAAGCTCACCCATAGGTTGAATTTTCAGTTTGAACAGCGTTTAGGAGTAGTGATCTCTTCTCACAATTTGTATCTGCCAATTCAGCCACCTCACAAGTATGTACGTGTGATACCAGGTAGGATTCTCTATGTGCATATAAAAATACATGTGCTACAGAGAAAGGGAGACAGGATTCCCATTTTTGTTAACTTTAAAAACACATGTAGAATTATTTCAACAAAAAATTGACTAGATTTATAGCTCCTATACTATATAATGCAAAAGGCAATTCCAACTACACACCATGCCTCCTCTGAACGGCTTGTATTTCTATTCTGCTTGGGTTATGTTTCACCATCATATTAGGATTATTAGTCAGAGTCTAGTAGGGTATGGGTTAGTGCCAGGAATTCAGTATTTCAAATGGAAAATTGGAAAATGAATCCAATGTGTATGCGAATATGTGATATACAATAATCTTCCCACTCTCATCCAGAACAATGCTTTGACATTACCTTTGCCCCAAGTAAGACACAATTAGAGGAGAAGAGTTAGACATTCTGTGAATACTTATCTGGAATGGAAAATGCTCAGGAGTTCACAACCTTGGAGGTGGTAGAGGAGTTTCCAAAAGGAAGGGACAGGGGTGATCACTCAACCTGATCTTTCATTAATATTGGGAGCCATCTTGCCACAAAGCCATGGAAAGATAATTTTTGCTTTACTATAAATTACTGAAAATTCTGAACCTGCTTGGAATGCCTGCCCATGCCTTGAACTCACCCATGCCTGTCTTACTGACCAGATCACAGCCCTCTCTGAAACCTTACTGAAACCTCATAAATATTGGCCTTCCCTGGCCAGACAACGACCCTCTCTGAGGCTCTAATGGTCCTCATAATTTCTGATGCTGGGGCCAGCAAATAAAAAATGTAAACTACAATTAGTGTGATGCTTGTCAAAGTTCTGTTTTCTGATACTCCCTTTTTGTGTAACTTTTTGGGCTATAAAGCTGGGGTGTAGGAAAGGTGGGGATGCTGTCTTTTTCCAGCCGTTTTGAGAAGGAGAGTCAGCCTAGCCGGTTGAACTAATAAGCTTGCCTTAATTTGATTTTAATTGGAGTCAGTGGTATTTTCTTGCATCCTGGTCTAACATTTTGGAGTTCCCCAGCGAGATGACGTTACCAGATCATAAGACCAGACTGCTGGAAATTCTGACGCTGGCCTTTCCTCCAGGGCTCAGGGCTTGAGAGCCAAGTTCCAAAGCCTTGGAGTGAGCATTTGGTCCAGGGAGCACTGCAGTGAACCATCGCACTAAAACTATTAGCAAGCACCTGGTGGAGGAGGCCTCCATAGGTAGGTGGTGCCTTTATAACATCTGATATCCGGTTAAGGGAGATGTCTTCTGATGACAGAGAGGTGGCCTGGGGAGGCTCACATGTACTCCTGTCCAGGACAGTAACAAGAATTGTTCTGTCCTCTGTTCTGTTCTGTATGGAATTTCTCTGAAAGGGTAGAAAGGTGCAGCCGGGCACGCAGGAGCTCCTACCCCGGAGCTTCAGCAAGACATTTCATTGCTCCTCTGTTTTTCTGTATCTTCACCAGGTTTCTGTTTCTTTGTGTTTTGTTCTGTGTTCTATATGTTTTCTTGTTTGTTTGTTTTTGTGCATTTTGTTGTGTGACTTCTGTGGTAAAAACTTAAAGATATTGGACGTAAAAATGGGTAATAAAGCAAGTAAGCCTTACACCCTTTGGACTGTGTTCTAAAAAACTGTGTTGAAGTTTACCCGCCTTTGTTAAGCAGGATGAGAGAAGCCCCTAGCTGGCAGCCTGGAACTCACCCACTGCAGAGGGCAATGCCTGCTGGCCACCAAAGAACAGAGTATCTCCCAGGTTAACAATGGAAACTCCTTTAAAACCCCTTGTTGCTCCATTTCAAGAGAGTCACAACCTTTGGGCAGAGTCCCCTGTGTCTCTGCTTTGTTAGCAAAGCAGTAAACCTCCATTTTTATTTTTCTCAAACCCTGTCCTCATTATTAAATAGGTATTAATTCGCTTCAAGGTCAGAAACCGAAATTTAAGTTACAAATTTTGATAACCCCCCGACCCTGGAACTTTTTGAGAGCTGAATACTGAAATGTTAGGAGATGGAGCGAGATTGGGGTGGAACCAAACCAGAGGAGTTAATCCTATAAGTAAAAGGAGGGACTGAGGGACTCCCAGGATCTACCAAAGCCCTGTTGCTTCAGGGAATTCCTTCCTTCGTTCCCTGCACTGTAAGGATTATGCCACCTCTGTCTTCTTAAAAAAAAGAAAAAGAAAAAGGAGACACTAAATGCAGTAAAGTCACCATGGAAACCCTTGATATTACATTTCAGGTTGCCGTCTGTGAAAACATCTGATCCCCTTGTGAGGACATGTATCCTGCCACTGGTGTAGGAGATTTTTCTCTTATCTGCTCTGTTTTTAAGGCTTCTGTCTGTCAGCCATAGTCTGGAGCTCCTTTCTGTCTGTCTTGTGTCTTTGTTTCTGGCCCTTTAAGACATGTGCAATAATGTGCTGATATTATAAATTGTTTCTTGGGAATGATATTAGTTCAATGTGTGTCTAAATGATGGTGTTTTATTGTAACAATCTGGTATCTGGATGGGTTTTTGTAGCATTGCTCAATCTTGCAGTTAAAAGTCGGGTTTAGGTAATTGTTTAGTTTATGATTTCAGATAATTCATGCCAGATAACTTAAATGCTTAGGATGGAAAACTAAAGCACTCTACTTCCAAGTTGGCAAGTAACTTCCCAAACATTCAGTTTTATTTTTCACCAATTTTGAATTGGGTAGACTGAGAAAATATCACAGTGTGTACCAGTGCATTAATTTGGACAAGGATAGTAAATCATATTATGGTATCTGTTGACAAAACAAGATGTAAAGATATAAAATTTTGTGAATTTCATCTTAAAATTGTATCATAATTTTCAACATCCGAACCTCAAAATTATGGTTAAAATGCCTTAGGCCTGAGGTGTCTGCTCAGAATAGCAGTTTTACCCTGCTCCTTTCAGACCTCAGCAAGGACTTTTGTTGAAATGCAAATGAAAGAAGCCTGCAAGCTCAGTAGGAGACTGATCTGAGGCCTAAGGCAGGAAAAAAGGTAAATTGTATGCTATTTACTAATTACTGGCCAGTCATTTTTTCTAGGACTCTTATTTTTTTTCCTTAGATTCTGTATTCTTTTTTTGAGCTCATGATTTTGATCCTACAGACCTAGGTTAATGTTTTTCTGATCAGCTCTATCTTTGACCAACAGTGGAGTTTTTGAAACATTGCAATGGAGATTTCAACTGCAAAAAGCTACAAGGCCTTTACTATTATTATGTGTGCACACTTTTGTTAGTGTTGTATGTCTATATATACATATATCCCTATATCATATATATGTTATACAAATTAACACATATAAGGAGCACTCATAAAAAAAGCACTCATATAAACAAATTTTAAAACGTGGATCCAAAGATCTTAAATTCTCATGATTTAATTGGTGCAATTTAAATTGGATAAACAGATAAAAATAAATGTCTTTAAATTTAACCTTACAAGTTTTTCTAGGTGTTCAAAAATCTAATAAAATATTAATGCCGACAAAAGGCCTAATATGCCTTGGTTCTAGAACTTTTTCTTCAACAAAAAATGGTACACTGTTCAATACATTTGTCTAATATTTTGATAAATAAGTAAAGTAAATTTGATATGGGATTACTCATTCATGAGTACTTTTGTTAGATATCTGATTGATTTACTAAGGTCTGTATAAGTTTGTCCTAAAGTCTGTATAAGATTGTAAAAATCAGTCATGTGTTAAAGAGACAAAAATTTCTCAAAACATAATTTTACCCATAACATTGTGGTTATTAAGTTTTATTTTTCTAGAGCAAGCAACCATAAAAATTAAACAACTGATTAAATAAGAACTGTTATTTTAGAGCACTGTACTGCCATTTCTTTAAAAGCTAAACTTGGTTAATGTAGAAACATCAATGCAATTGTGATGCTATTAATGTGCTCATATCTTCCAGGTATACAAGTCTGTAAGGTAGAAACTTTAAAAGAGCATTATATCAAGGTGGTGTTCTGAAGTTGTATGGTAAAATATATATATATATATATATATATATATATATATATATATATATATATATATATATACATATATATATAGGATTTATTTACCTGTTGTCAATAAGATATGTAAACTTTTATGTTACTTTTTATATTGGGGAACAATTTAAATGTATTTTAAGATAATGAGAGCCTAATCTATGTAAAGGTTAAAAACTTTCAGCCTTTTTTTAATTCATGTTTTAAAAGCTATATCATACGGTGTTAGCTAATGTTCATGTGACCTCAAATAATTTATGTAAACTTTGTAAAATGATATTTAAAAAACAAAGATTAGCTTTAGAATTAAAACACTTAAGATTAATAAAGAGCCCTGCCTTACCTGAGATAAGGCTCTGTGTCCCATCTTATTATGTGAGAATGACTGCGAAAGCAGTAGGTCAGATGTTATTTCATTTAAAGTTATTTTCAAAAGTTTTTTTTTTTTTTTCCTGTCAACATTACTAGCATCTCAAACAGAGGATATAATGTATAACTCAGCCAAAAATTTTAGGGTAGCTATTACACAAACTAAGTTTGTTTACTGTTGTTAATTTTATTTTGTAATTTCCTTATGGGTGATATAAAGATTCCCTGTTAGTGTTTTACAGCAGTGTTGCTTTAAGAACACAACATTGGTTAATTTAAGATAATTAGCCATCACCTACAAGACAGACAGAATAATACAGATCCCAAATAATAAAAAGATAAATAATTTTAAATTATAGACATTAAAGCCCAGTATTCTTTATATAAGTCTGTTAAAATTTATTTGATGGATGTTTAAGATTAGGATTTAAAATTAAAGTTATATGAAAAGGGACAAGAAAACCAATATTTGGCTCTTGCCCTCTGAGTCAGTCTGTATCCAGGGAACAGCGGACTTCTCTAAAGAGCTTTGCAACTCTGAACCGCATAACCTCCTGATCAGGGAGATTAATGAGACCACTGGAGAACAGAAAGCCAATCAGTGCATTTGCTAAGAAGAGGAGAGTCATCAGAGAAGGGAAACATCCCTGATGCTTCCGAGGGAAGCCACATGGTCAAGCAAGACCTGGACCCACCTAGCGCAAATGGCACTAGCAGAACTGAGAAGCTGCTCTCAAGTTTCCCCAGGAATGACTCCCATAAAATCTCAGCTGAGTGTTCAGAATAGATAGAAACAAAAGTCAGTTTGACTGCTTCATCTTAAACACTTAGAAAAGACAGTTAAAAACAAATTACAGCCATTTCTGGGCATTTTATATAATAATAGTAATAATAATATTTTAAGGTACACACTTTATGTTAGCCTCCCAAAATAAGTAAGACTGGAGGCTACAAAGAAGGATTCTCAGACAGGAATGCCTGATAACTATAAAAAGAGGCTATCAAGATTATCTGCCAGTGGCAGAAGTTTTTAGTTGAAGGCCTACAGATATTCTTAACCTAAACACATAGGCTTGGTATTTGTTAGTATGATTATCCAGCAATGAGTAAGAGAATTAAAGGTTTCTCTATTAGACACAGAGGTCATGCTAGTAAAAATATTTTGCAAGATCAGATGACATTAAATTATTAAACTGAATCTTATGGGGAGGGACAAATGTAACACTAAAAGTTAAATATTAAGTTGACAGTAATGATAACTGGGGATATTAAAGACTGGTGAGGGAACTTCTATACAGTGACATGTTCCAGCTGCTGCAACATTTATTAAGTACTCATGTTTTTTTGTTTCTCTCATAGAAGAACCCATTCCCAGATGACTTTACTACCTGTTCTTCCCCATCCAGACTTCAAACCTAACTGACTTCTAAAAGGCGACTAATGTCCCTCAGGCGGTGCCCCCTCACGTCACCCTCTCTCAGCTCAGAAGAAGTCTAAATGAGTGACGCCTCTCTTCTTACAACAATGGAGACAAAAATAAATAGAATATCAATATAAGTAATTAATTAAGTCAGGTAAAATCAGGGAGACCTGTTTTTGGGTGAGTTCAAAAAATCGGGAGACTATTACCTGAGGGATTAAAATTCCCACAGTGCTCTTCCTACCCAATCAAATATATGAAAAAAACACATTAGAAAAGGGGGGAATGATTGACCCAACCTGATCTTTTATTAAAATTGGCAGCCATCTTGCCACAAAGCCGTGAAAAGATAATTTTGGCTTAACTATAAATTGCAGCAAGATCTGAACCTGCTTGGAAAGCCTGCCCGTGCCTTGAACTCACCCATGCCTGGCTCTCTGACCAGATAACAGCCCTCTCTGAAACTTTGTTGACACCTCATAAATATTGGCCTTCCTTGGCCAGACGACACTCTCTGAGGCTCTAATGGTCCTCATAAATTCTGATGTTGGGGCCAGCAAACAAAAATGTAAAATACCATTAGTGTGATGCTTGTCAGAATTCTGTTATTTTTAACCCCACTTTTGTGTAACTTTCTGGGCTATAAAGCTGGGCTGCTCTCCTGTTCCCAACGTTTTGGGAGGGAGAGGCAGCCAGGGTGGTGGAAATAATAAGCTTGCTTTAATCTGATTTTAATTGGAGACAGTGGTCTTTTCTTGCAACCTGGTCTAAAAGGTAAACACTACACAAACCTGGAGCTCTGCCGGACTAAAGACTTCTTGAGAAACTGCCTTTGACGATGGGCACTCGACATATATGTTGTTGTCAGAAGCTTTAGCTTCCATTCAAATGAGACCATCAAAGCTGGGTCTACATCTATGAGACCTGGAGGATATTGTTTCAATTTTTCCAAAGAACATGAGGAAGCAGTGCTGACTTCTCTCTGTAGGTAAACTGTGGCCACTGAAAGCTAAGTGTCTCCGCATGTGGACTGTGAAGCCATTTGGTCATCCTCCACTTTTCATGGTGTTTCTTTCTACTGCACTGGGAGTTTGGTATTTGCCTCATGAAATACAATGACTTCAACTGGTACACAGTGATGTAGGGAGTCCTGTCACGTGTGGTGGGTCAGGGTCTGCAGGAGAATGCACCAACCAGGCTTCTATCCCACATAGCTTGACCCTTTGACCATAGCAACCTGATTCTGAACATTGCCCTGAAACGTCTCCATATAACAAAATGCCTTTTATGGAGAGGTTTCAGACATATAAGTGATTCCTGTCTGTAACATGTCAGCCACAAGTCATTTGGAAGTCAATGGCAGAATCACATGTCCCGACCACAGATGTTTTATCACACAGCTGCACACAACAGCTTTTGGCCCACTACTCAGCAGGCCCCAACATACTGGCATCTCTGTTCTACACCATTTTCATAAAACCCAGTCAATCAAGGCACTGTCTGGTACACTCAGGATCAGCAACTGTACATCCAAAGGTTCTCCAGTGGCAGGTGGCCATGGGAAGTTCAAAAATTTCATGGTATTTATCTAGCCATTTTCAAAGACAAAGTTGGAGAAACTGTGGGTTTCAATTCATTAAGGAACCATTAAATTTAGAGGAAGCACATTTCAATGAATAATCTAGAGAACTCTCACAGGCAAGGGTTCCCAAAGACTGGCCAAAAGGTCACATGAAGCCAGCCCCATTGAGGTCTACAATGTAAGGTCCATGTGTGTTTTGACTCTCAACTATGGCTTCCAAGTCTTTCAGAAAAAAAATCATGTGATATCCTGGCTGAGATTCCCAGTGCTCTGTGGAAAGCCACTCTGGGCTTAGATCTCGGTGTCCAAGGGCGACTCTCATGTGTGGCCTCCTAAAATCCCAACACAATTCATGGCGATACTTCTCTGAAGTCAGTTCCATAACGCATTCTCTAAGAGGAATCACACCAGAGTTCAAGCCCAGGTGGACCCAGGCATCTCTTACAACCACCACACAAATGACCACAATTAAAACTAAAACACTCCCACATGCTCCTCATCTTCTTCCACATAGACACTCATCATAAACTCTGGCTGGAGGTTTCCATGAAGGGCACAGCCCAATACACTGTTCAAAATAAGCACCCTTGCCCCTCATTTGCCTAAAGTCAGGGTGGCCTGGACACCCTTGCTGTGAACCAAGAGTGATCAAATAGGCCTGCCCTATATCTGATCTGCTTCTCCAATTTGAGGCCTAATGACTGTCTGGTATAGATTCTTTATGTGAATTGGTATCATAGAAAACCCAAGCCCCTATCGGCTAGGCTCTGCAGGGATTTGAAGAAATGATTTGACCCAAATGATCCCTATTCTCACTTGATTTAGCTCAGGAAGCTTACAGAGGAAAGTGAGAGACTTCATCCACAATGACTGCTCTTTTGGCCATTTTGGTTTTGGATGCACACTTGGAAACTTTCTTTAGATCCATCAGGTGCTGAGAATCTAAGCCACTGCCACCCCACCGGGCCAAGTGGCTGTTTCAGACACATCCTTTTCGAAAGCAATTAAGCAAAGAGCCACAGGTGATGCCCATTCATTTCCATTTGAAAACTGTTTTCTTCAGGCTTCACAAAAGGGTGGCCTGAGGCAAAGACCTTCCTGACATTAAGGGTAATAGAATCATAAGTAAGAAAATGGCCCAAAGCAGGGTTTCTCCACTGAGACATTACTGGTCACACTGATATCTGAGTTTTCTGAGATGCTCGCATTCCCTTCAGCTATCCAGTACATGGTCATGTAACAGAGCTTGGACGTGGTACATATCTTGGAAACAAAACCATGAGGATACTCTGGAGAGTGGCCAGTATTCAGGAAGAAAAGAGGAACTTAGGAAGATAGTAGCTGTTCACCATCCATTAGGCAAGCCGCACTCCATTTTTAAATTGGGTGGGAAGAATGCTGGGAAGCTTTATACTAGACAGGACACAACCATTGATGCATTCGCATTTCAAATGTCTACAACCACGGATACAGTGGGATACACAGACATAGAAACACTCGTGTTGTCAAACGACTTTCTAGAAACTTTCCAGTCCAAACCTACAAACCGCCATTCCTACCTATTCTCAGAACATGAGACAAAACCACAAACTCACACCGACACCCACAACGGCACCTCCTTCCCCCAAGTATGGCTGTGACTATCCTGAGTGTCCTCTGACTGGTGAGCCATAATATGTTCCCACGAAATGGCCTGTCCAATCTCAGATCTGGTCTTCTTTTCAAACTTTTAGAAGTTGTCAGGAGCCATGGTTGAGCCACTACCTGCTTTCTCAGAAAAAGCCACTCTTCAGAGCTCTCCTGAAATTTGGCCATCATCACATAAGTAGGTACCAAGAAACACTGACTCTGTCTTTGGTAAATTCAAACAATTGAGACCACTGGGACTGAAACTAAGACTTGCTCTGGGTGCATGGCTTCCTGGATCCCAAGTTCAGAAAGTTCCATCACCAAGGAAGTGTGGTAGGTCACTTCCTTCAGGAACTGAATGAGGTCACTGTGATGGAAAACCACTTTGTTCTAACAGTTGCTTCCAAAGGTCCCATGAGATGGAGGCTGCCCCTACTTCCTGTGACACTTTCACAAGTTAGAATGGTATATCAACCATAGGCATCTGGGAACAGCTCTGTACACAGGCCTGGTTTGGTCCATTTAATCTACATTAAGAAGAGAGAGGCTGATTCAGACACATTCCTTCATTCTGACCAGGATGTTTGACATGGAAGTTGACATGGATTTGACTTTTGCTCTCTCAGGTCCTTCATAGGTAAAAAGGTCGGTCAAAAGTCGGAGGAAAAGACCACCAAGAGACTGTCTCATGCCACAGCAAAAGGTTTATTGGGCGTCCAGCATGCTGCGGCTCAGAGCTAACTTCAGAGGAGCAAAGAACAAAGAGCCCCAAAAACAACTTGAGCAGAGTTTATTTACATTCTTTAGAGAGGGCAGGGACTTTGCATACATCATAGCCTCCTTTAGCAAATCAACATACCACGGGAAAATCAAATAACAACCCAAAAACATGATTAGCACATTCATTGGCAGGAAGAGGTCGGACAGGGGGTGATATGTTAGCCCTGAGAAGGGGTATACGTTTAAACTGATTGGTTGAAGCCCTGAGATGTATACGTGATGAGCTGCACGGTTTCTGGGAAGGGGTTGTTTAGCAACTAGGTGGTCAGGGAAGATTTCAACACACATCTAATTGGCAGTTCCGGGAATTGTCTTAACTGCCACAGGAATTTCAGGTTCTGAGTGCAGCTTGGAAACTTTACAAAACCTGGTTCTTTATGTTTCAATTTTAATTTCTTTTATTCTTTCATTTCCCACTCCTTTTTCTTACTACATTTAATCTTAAAAGTAATGAATCATAATTATTGCGGGGTCTCACACTCTATTTCTGCCAGTGGAGCGTATTTCTGTCTGATTACCATGAGTTTTTCCTGCCCAATTTGAGCCTGGAGAAACGAAACTATGCGGTTAAGCAAACAAGGTCCCAAAGTTAGCAACACCATAAGGATGATCAGGGGTCAAGCTAAGCCTGATAGGAGTGTAGTTAACCAGGGGGACTGGGTAAACCATGACTCAAACCACCCTTGTTGAATCTCCCTTTCTCTCTGGCGCTCTTCAAGGCATTTTCTCAATTTACTCATGGATTCTTTTACAACTCCAGTATGGTCAGCATAAAAACAACATTCTTCTCTCAGTGCAGCACAGAGGCCCCACTCCCTCATGAAGAGGAGCTCTAATCCTCGCCTGTCCTGTAAAACAACTTCAGAGAGAGAGTTTAAGGATTCCTACAGCACTGTGATGGAGGTCTCTAATGTATTCCAGTCTTGATCTATTGCTGTTTCTAATCAGGCCATTTGTTGTGACCCATGGATCATAGCAGCTGTCCCTGTACCCACTCCTGCAGCAGCTCCTATCCTCAATAGGATGGCTATAGTAAGGGACACTGGATGCCAGCAAAATCAGGTTGTTTGTCCCCCTAGTAGACCTTAAAATGATTCTGCATCATAATAAACCACCCTGGGAAGTATCTGCACCATTAAACAATAATTTACAAAGCTGTCAAATACATGGGTTGAAATGCAAGGAGTTCTGACTGTGTGGAGTTCAGTACAATTAAGGTTCCTTTAATTAGTTCCCAGGGGCAGGAGTCAGCTGTACTCTGGACTGGGGAAGTAGGCAAAGATGGAAACTGGGAAGTATGAGATGGTTGAGGGGTTCTGGTAGATCTAGGCATGGGAGGTTTTGGAGGCTTAATTCCTGGCTTGAGGGGATTGGGCCCTATTGCTGTGGGATTTTCTTCCTTTTTAAGCAGGATGGTGAACCAGTGACCAAAGTCATAACGAGGGCCATAAATATAGAATCGCATTTCCCATGTATTTTCCATAGACCATGTTGTTCTGAGGTAGCCCCTTTTTTTGGAAGTGAAAGTTATATTGAGGGGGTAACATAGACTATTCTTTCCTCAGCGAGTTTTTGACACAACTTGGCTAGTGGCACATTTCTTGGGATCAATCCAGGTGTCATTTTTTCCTACCTGAATGATACTGTCTGCGGAGTTTGGGTTCAACTATGTAGCTCCCGTTTGTTCACAACCCCAAGATCTTAAATAAAAGTCACTGGGTCCTCCACAGGTTTGGGCCTGTTTGCGACTTAAGAAATCAGCTGGGCACACATAAAAATCAAGACTGGCTAGTTTACACCTGAGCTGGGGAAGATGATATCCATAATTCATGGGGTAAGGTGGTCTATGTTGCCCTGGTTTGGGTTTGAGTGGGATCTGTGTGAAGTCCTCTATGTCAGGGAGATCCCAGTCAGAGAGGCCTATGTCAAGCTGACAAATGTCCAGGTAGAGAGATGGCCACCAAGTCCATAAGAGGGCTGTATGTGAAATAGACCACACTACTTGCCCAGTAGGATTTATAGCTGCCATTGTTGCTGAACAGGCTGATGGTGATTAGGACTGCTGGTGGTCAGGGGAAGAATCCATAGCCTTACCCACACGACGGACACGCAACTTGAGAGGGTTACCAGTCTGTTCCAGTTTCCAGCCGGAGGCTGGACAGGGCGCAGGCTTGAGATGGGTGGCATGGATCCAGGAAGTGATTCCATCCACTTTCACCACTGTAAGTGTTATAAGCAGCACCTGGTATTGTCCTTTCCAGCGGCGTTCCAGGGATGATACCTGATGCCGTCTCACGTAGACGAAGACTCCCACTTGATATCGATGTGGGGTTCCCTCGTCTCCAGGCTGATAAGCACTGGCCAACTGTTTCCACAGGTATCGCTGGGTGCTGTGTTTGTTCAAGGGCTTTAAGTCTGTCAAGCAAGGGGGTGTGAAAGGAATCATTAAGTCTCAGAGTTGGGGTTAGGTCCCTTACTAAAGGAGGGGCACCATAGAGAATTTCATAAGTGGTGAGTTTACACAAAGAGGCAGAGGGTGTACTTTTTGCACGAAACAGTGCTTAAGGTAGGAGCATAGTCCAATTTTTTTATGCAGGTCTCCAAGCTTAATTTCTTTAAATTCTCTTTGATGGTTCTAATCATTTTTTCTACCTGTCCTGAGCTCTGGCATCTATAAGCACAATGTAACTTCCAATTAATCTTCAGGGTCCTGGTGAATCCCTGACTTACCTGGGCAACAAATGCAGGTCCATTATTGGACCCTATTACCTTAGGCAGGCCAAACCTTGGAAAAATGTCTTCTAGAATCTTTTTGAGCACCGTCTGAGCCGTTTCTTTCTTCATGGGGAAGTCTTCAACCAATCCTGAAAGAGTATCTACAAAGACTAGGGGATATTTAAGTCCATACCTTCCTGGCTTAATTTCAGGAAAAGTCCACTTCCCAAAATTGTCCTGGTCTGGTTCCTCGTAAGCGCTTCCCTGCAGGAAGCTTGGATGGGTAAGCATTAACTAATTGGCAGACTTGACAAGCTCTAGTCACCTTCTAAGCTATTTCTTTCCTCTGTAAGTCAGTCAATAAAAAATCCTTTCTTCGATCCTTTAAGTGTGCCTATAACTTCTTTGAGCTTAAGTGGGTGAGCTAGTGTACGTCTTTGACATAAAGGTGGGCTTTTTGAAATTGTAAACTTGGCTCTGTAGGGTCCCAGAGTTCTGCATCTGTCTCCTCAGATGATAAGTTGCCTGAATGTTCCAGTGTGGCCAAGTCTCCTGAATGTTGATCCCCCTGGTGTGGAAAAAGTTAACAGAGTCACTCCGTTTAGGGCTGCCAATTAAGCTTCCTCATCTGCCCTTCTGTTTTTAACTGCAACGAGGTCGTTTCCCTTCTGGTGCCCTGGACAGTGCACTATAGCTAGTTCCTTAGTGCCCTTCACTGCTGAGAGAAGGTGGAGAATCTCAACTTTGTTCTTTATTTTTTTCCCAGTGGAGGTTAATAGACCCCTTTGCTGGTAAATAGCCCTGTGCACATTAGCATTGCCAAATGCATAGTGGCTATCAGTGTATATGGTGGCCCTTTTGCCTGTTGCTAGTTCCAATGCTTTCGTAAGGGCAATCAGTTCTGCCATTTGGACTGATGTCTCTTCTGGGAGACCAGAGGATCAGATGACATTAGTTTTGCTAACTACTGCTGCTCCAGCCCACCACATACCATCTTGGAGGAAGCTGCTCTCTTTCGTAAACCATACGACTTCAGGGTGAGGCAGTGGCTGGATCCTTCAAGTCTCGTCCTATACTGGTTTCCTCTGCCAGTATGTGTTGACACTCATGAGCGACAGGTCCTGATGATTCTTCTGGCAGCCAGGTTGAGTGGAGCAGAAGGTCTAAGAGTTATTCTGTCTTTGCTAATCCAGAGGCTCTGGTAGTAGTTTATTCTGGAGTTTGATAGCCACCTATCTGGAGGTTGACAGATGATGCTCTCCAGGGCATGGGGGGCTATAATGGATAGCTTCTGTCCCAACGTTCATTAATGAGCATCTTTTATTAGAAGCGCTGCCGCTGCTATAGCTCTTAAGCAACGGGGCCACCCAGTAGCCACTGGGTCCAGTTTTTTTGATAAGAATGCTACCGGCCTTTTCCAAAGTCCCAAAGTCTAAGTGAACACTCCCCATGCTATTCCTTTCTTTTTCTCGATGTAGAGAGTGAAGGGTTTATCTATATCTGGGAGTGCTAAGGCCGGAGCAGATAGCAGCACCTTTTTTTGACATTATCAAAAGCTTGTTGGTGCTCAGGGGTCCATTGGAATTGGGCATTCCACTTTATCAGCGGGTATAAAGGGGCAGCCAGAGAGGCGAACCCAGGAATCCATCACCTGCAAAATCCAGCAGTCCCAAGAAACTCTCTGAGTTGTCTCTTATTAGATGGGGGTGGTATCTGCACAATGGTTTGTTTTCTGTTCTCAGTTAGCCATCATTTGCCACCCCTAAGAGAATAACCCAGGAAGATTACTTCTTGCTGACAAATTTGGGCCTTTTGGCAGAAGCCCTATATCCAAGCCGAGCAAGCTCGGATAATAGTGCTTGGGTCCCAGACTCATAGTTTTCCTTGGTGTCCGCTGCCAGTAGCAGATCATCCACATATTGGAGTAGTGTGACTTCGGGGTGTGCAGTTCTGAAGTCGTTTATGTCCCTGTGGAGGGCTTCATCAAAGAGAGTGGGGGGGGTTTGAACCCCTGTGGGAGTCTAGTCCAGGTTACTTGGCCAGATGTTCCAGTTTCTGGGTCTATCCACTCGAAAGCAAACAGCAACTGACTGTCCTTATGTAGGGGCAAGCAGAAGTAAGCATCTTTTAAGTCCAGCACAGTGTAGCATTCCCGGTCCAGATTCAGAGTGCTAAGCAAATTATATGGATTGGGTACTGTGGGGTGAATGTCCTGCACTCTGTTGTTGATCTCTCTTAGGTCTTGAACAGGACTGTAGTCCCTAGTTACTGGCTTTCTTACTGGTAGCAGGGGGGTATTCCAGGCTGATTGACAGGGCCTTAGGACCCCAAGGGCCAATTATTTCTGAATATGGTGACTTATCCCATCCTTAGCTTCTTTGCTTAGAGGATATTGTTTAACACTGATTGCAGAGGCAGAGGCTTTTAATTCTACTACTATTGGAGGTTGTTTTATGGCTAGACCTAACCCAGCAGTTTCTGCCCAGGCATTAGGATAATCTTTTATCCATTTCTGTTGTAGTTTGCCTCTTTGATCAGTCCTAGGGGGCACGAAGTGTTGATGTTCATCTTCTATGGACATAGTCAATTCTGTGACTATGGGAGTTTTTACTGAAGGTTTTAGAACATCCACTTGGGGACCATCAGGGTTAAAGGTTACTCTAGCCCCGAGTTTGGTAAACAGATCCCTGTGCATCAATGGGGCTGGGCATTCTTGGATTACTAGGAAAGAGTGGTGGACTTTACATTTTCCTACTTCCATAATCCTCTTAGTTGTCCAAGCCCGATAAGTAGTGCCATTAGCCCCTTGAACTAGGGACCATTTATTTGATATGGGGCCCAGTGAAGCCTTAAAGGCTGAGTATACTGCTCCTGTATCCACTTCAAAGTTCACTGGAGGCCCCTCCACTTCAAATGTTACCCTGAGCTCGGGGAGGGGATCCGAGTCCTGACATTCCTAGTCCTCTTCTAGAGTCAGCATGGCGGGCTGCCGTGGCTTCTTCTTTTTGGGGCACTCTTTGACTCAGTGTCCTTTTTCTCTACAGTAGGCACATTGATCTGAGGCCAGGGAAAGCCTTTGGCGTGGGCCCAAGTATCCCTTTCTGACTCCCTGCTTTTTAATTTCTGGCGTATTTGCTGCTGTGAAGAAAATCTTAGCCAATGCTTTTGTCTGCCTTTTGCTCCTTTCATCCTTTTTTTCTTCCCTTTCCTTCTCTCTCCTCTGTTCCGTGTCCTCCTCAGTTTCTCTCTTATAATATACTTATATACTTATAATATATACTTATAATATATATCTTATAATATACTTTCTCAGCTTCTCTGTCTAAATCTCTTAAGGTCGTATTTTGTAACCCATCTAGACATTGTAACTTTCTCTTAATATCTTGGGCAGCCTGCTCAATAAAGGCCATTGTAACAAATGCCTTTTGGTCATCTGCCTGAGGATCAAAAGGAGTATATTTTCTATATGCTTCCATAATTCTCTCCAGAAACATAGAGGGAGACTCATTAGGCCCTTGGATAATCTCTCTTACCTTTGCTAAATTGGTCGGCTCTCTGGCGGCCACTCTGAGACCCGCTATTAGAGCCCAGCGATAAGTGGACAGATGCTTTCTACCTTCAAAGGTGTTGGGGTCCCAGTTGGGTCGGTTCATGGGCCCATAGGGATGGAGAGAGAGCATCACAGGGGCTTCTGAGTTTTCTATTATCCATCGCCGGTGGGTTCTTTTAGGTTGCCCATCTTCCTCCAGGGGAGGAGGGGTTGCTGCTGCTGTGGGGAAGTCCCCTGGAGGGCTTGGGTCTGGCCCAATTGCCTCTAGCAGTGGAGAGGCTGAGTCAGCGGTGGGAGGATCATCAGGAACTGTGTTGGGGGTTGGGGAGGGAGAGTAGACAATAAGGAGGGGGTGGAGTGTCCAGTCTTGTGACTCAGGGAGAATGGAAGGAAGAGGGAGAGGAGCGGAAAGTTTGAATGATAGGAATGTTGGGGAAGGAGTATATGGCTGTTGATCTGGGTGGCCACGTGGCCCCGGCTGAATGACAATATCTCTGAATTTTCGGATTAGAGGAAAGTGGAAGGATTCTTCTGGGGCCATCTGAATTCGAGGATGGGCCATTCTGAAGCACAGAGAGTCTGCCAGGTACGGTGTTTTACTGAAAAAGAAAGATTCTGGGCCCTTGAGCGGACATCAGTCCAATGATCAAGGGTCAGGGACAGAGAAGAGGAAGTGCTTTGTCCCATAATGGGAGTTACTCAAACAGGGACATTGAAGACACAAACACAACACAAAGACAAACAGTAAACGTTTAACATGAGTCCAAGACAAAGATTTGAACTGAGTAACTGGAAAATATTGATGGGTTAGACAATAAAAACAGACAGTAAACTCAACATGAGTTCAGAACAATGACCAAAACTGAGTTACCGGCAAAACCTGATGGGCTGGCAAATCAAATCCTGAAGCAAAACATAACCGAGTTGAGGAAACTACTATTCCTTGAATTCCCTAGTCCTCCGGAGTGTCCCTCAGGGACGTGATCTTGGCTCTGTGACACGTCTGTCACACCATAGGAGAGAGCTAATGCTCTTCACCAACAGCCACTTTGCCACGCCCTAGCCTGAAACCCGAAACCAGAAAGAGGCACCTTACTTACCCCGAGAGGACTCCCTTGAGTTCTTCCATTCACCGCTCCCGGATATCTCACCTGGGGCCTCCAGATGAAAAGGTGCTGCGAACATCAAAGGAAAAGACAACAAAGAGGATTTCTCATGCATCAGCAAAGGGTTTATTGGGGGTCCAGAATGCTAGGCCTCAGAGCTCCCTTCAGAGGAGCAAAGAACAAAGAGCCCCGAGAACAACTTGAGCAGAGTTTATATACATTCTTTAGAGAGCTCAGGGACTTTACCTACATCATAGCCTCCTTTAGGAAATCATCATGTACCACGGGAAAATGAAATAACAACTCTAAAACATGATTAGCACATTCATTGGCGGGAAAACTTGGGGCAGGGGGTGATTGGTCAGCCCTCAGAAGGGGTATACATTTAAACTGATTGGTTGAAGCCCTGAGATGTATACGTGGTGACATGCACGGCTTCTGGGAAGGGGTTGTTAAGTAACTAGGTGGTCAGGGAAGATTTCAACACACATCTAATGGGCAGTTCCAGGAATTGTCTTAACTGCCACAGGAATTTCAGGTTCTGAGTGCAACTTGGAAACTTTACAAAACCTGGTTCATTACATTTCGATTTCAATTTCTTTTATTCTTTCAGAACCTTACAGTGGAAGGTGAGAGACTTCATTCACAATGACTGCTCTTTTGGCTATATTGGTTTTGGATGCACACATGGGATCATTTTTTTGATCCGTCTGTTGCTGATAATCTAAGCCACAGCCTCACACAGGGCCAAGAGCCTGATTAAGACACATCTCTTTCCAAAGCAATTACTTCTCTGAGGTCAGTTTCAGAACTCAGTCTCTGAGGAGAATCACACCAGTGTTCAAAACCAGGTGGACCCAGTCATCTCTTCCAACTGCCACACAAATGACCACAATTAAAACCAAATCACTCTCACATGGCACTCAACTTCTTACATATATACACTCATTATACCCTTTGGCTAGAGGTTTTCATGAATGGCGCAGCCCAAGAGAGTGTCCAAAATAAGCTCCCTTGCCCCTCATTTGCCTAACCTCAGGGTGGCCTGAACACCCTTCCTGTGAACTAGGATTGATCACATAGTTCTTCCTTTAATACTGCTCTGCTTCTCCAATTTGAGGCCTACTGACTGTCAGGTTTAGATTCCTTATGTGATTTGGAGTAATTAGGAAACAAAAGCAACTTTGCAGCGCTTGAAAGAACTTATTTGACCCAAATGATCCCTATTCTCACTTGGTGGAAGTCAGGAAACTTACAGAGGAAGGCGAGAGACTTCATCCACAATGACTGATCTTTTTTGCCATTTTGGTTTTGGATGCACACATTGCATCTTTCTTTAGATCCATCAGGAGCTGATAATCTAAGCCACAGCCTCACACAGAGCCACAAGGCTGATTCAGACACATACTTTTCCAAAGCAGTTAAGCAAAGAGCCACAGGTGATGCCCATTCACTTCCATTTGAAAACTTTTTTCTTCAAAATTCACAAAGGGGTGGCCTGAGGCAAAGACCTTCCTGACTTCAGGGTAACAGAACAATAAGTCAGCAAATCCCAATGCAGGGTTTCTCCACTGAGACTTTACTAGTCACAATGATTTCTGAGTTTTGTGAGATGCTTGCAATTCCCTTCAGCTATCCAGTACATGGCCATGTCACAGAGCTTGGATGTGGTACATATCTTGGACAAAAAAACATGAGCCTATTCTGGAGAGTGGCCAGAATTCAGGAAGAAAACAGGAACTTAGGAAGATAGTAGGTGTTGCCCATCGAAAAGCAACCAACAGTCCTTTCCTAAAATGGGCAGGATGAATTCTGGGAAGCTTTCTACTAGACAGGATACATCCATTGATCTATTCTGCTTTCTAATATGTACAACCAAGGACACAGTGGGATACACAGACACAGACACAGTCGCCTTGTTAAAGGACTTTCTAGAAACAGTCCACTCTAAACCAAACAAACCACCTTTCCTACCTATTCTCAGAACATGAGACAAAACCCCAAACTCACACCCACAATCAAAAAGTCACCTCCTTCCCCCATGTAAGTCTGTGACTATCCAGAGTGTCCTCTGACTGGTGGTCCATACTATGTTCCCCCAAAATGGCCTGTCCTGTCTCAGGTCTGGTCTTCTTGTCCATCTCTGTGAAGTTGTATGGAGCCTGTGCTGACCACTACCTGCTTTCTCATTAAAGGCCCATCTTCAGAGCTCTACTTGCATTTTGTCATCCTCAAACCATTAGGTACCAAGAGAGACAGACTCTCTCCTTGGTAAATCCAAACAAGTAAGTCCACTGGGAATGGGACTGGGACTGGCTCTGTGTGCCTGGCTTCCTGGATCCCAAGTTCAGAGAGTTACATCACCAAAGAAGTGAGGTAGGTCAATTCCAACAGGAAGGGAATGAGGTCACTGCCTTGGCAACCACTTTGTCCTAACACTTGTTTCCAAGGGTCCCTTGAGATGGAGGCTGCCCCTACTTCCTGTGACACTTTCAGAAGTTAGAATGGTATATCAACCGTAGACACCAAGGAGAAGCTCTCCACACAGGGTTGGTTTGGTCCATCTTCTTTATATCAGTAGGAGAGAGGCTAATTCAGACACATCACTTCATCCTGAACAGGTGGTTTGGCATGGAAGATGACTTTTGCTCTCTCAGGTCCTTCATAGCTGCTACATCTTCTCTAGGGATCATTTCTCATCAAACTTTGAGGTTCTCAGCAGGTGAAAGATCCCCTACATTCCTGTATTGTAAGACCAACTCTGTCCCTGCTCTTTTGTGAAGTTAGATTGAGGGAACAGTGTATGGTTAGGGTTAATAACATATTCTATTTGGGTTAGGAAACATTCTGCGGGATGAATAATGGTATTGGGAACCTGCGATATTCACAAGAATATATAGGTGAAATATAAGTATGAAACCTGAAATCTAGGTACGATTTGAAGCCCTGAAGGGCAATGGGCCCTTTAGTGAGATACTTTGCTTTGAATTATGTTCTGAGCAGATATCTCAGATAAATCGATGTGCAATGGCAAAGGACCTTGTACCTTGGATGATTAAATGTCCTAGAGAACATCCAGTCAAAAAGGAATAGTCGGCAGGATTAGGAAGGTTGTCAGTAGATTTAGAAAAAAGAGTGAATATAGGATTTGAACGAAAGTTTCATTAGCAATAGGGTTTTGGGTAGAGAGTGAACATAAATATGAGCACATATGAAGAGTCAGTCACAATGATGAACTGGGGAAAATATGTAGGAAAGCAGATATCAATAGAGACATTAGGAAATCAGGCAAAGTATAATGTAATATTGTTAGACATTTTCAACATGGTTGAGGTTGAATATATAATCTTAGGAAGAAAGAAATATGTTGCCTCCAATAGGATTGACATTTGAGAGCATTAGGCAACCTGGACATGGTTGCTTTTAGTAATCAATGCTCACTTTCCATTTTGCTTTGGTGAAAGGTTAATAGGCACTTGTCACTTCCTGTTTTTCTGTATGCTTAACAAACCACTGTTGAAATCTTGAGAACTGTTTGCTAATTTTGTTCCCAGGATGTGCTGTCCCCAACTGCCAAACTGCAGAATATACTCCTTCACCCGGGTGCATGCAAACCGCACACTCGCCCTGACCCATCAATAAATTTCCCATTCTGCCCTCTCCAAGAAAAGTATATAAGCTCTGTTAAAGCTGTTCTCAGGGCTCTCTGCTCTATTCAAGTGAGCTCTGAGCCCCAGCATGCTGGACCCCCAATAACCTCTTTGCTGTGGCCGAGTGAAAATGCTATACTGTTCTGTACTTAAAAGATGCTTTCTTTTGCTTGCCTCTGCATAAAGATAGTCAGTTGCTGTTTGCTTTCGAGTAGGTAGACCCAGAAACCGGAACGTCTTGTCAACTAACTTGGACTAGACTTCCACAGGGGTTCAAAAACTCCCCCACTCTCTTTGATGAAGCCCTTCACAGACATCTCTACAACTTCAGAACTACGCACCCCGAAGTCATTCTGCTTCAATATGTGGATGTCCAGCTACTGGCAGCCAACACCAAAGAAAACTGTGAGTCTGAGACCCAAGCACTATTATCTGAGCTTGCTCAACTTGGGTAGAGAGCTTTGGACAAAAAGGCCCAAATTTGCAAGCAAGAAGTAATCTTCCTGGGGTATTTCCTTAGGCGCGGTAAATGATGGCTCACTGAGCCCAGAAAACAAACCGTTGTGCAGATACCACCCCCATTTAACAGGAGACAACATAGAGAGTTTCTTGGGACTGCTGGCTTTAGCAGGTTATGGACCTGGGTTTGTGTTCTTAGCTGCTCCTTTATACCCGCTGTTAAATGAGAATGCCCAATTCCAATGGACCCTTGAACACCAGCAAGCTTTTGATAACATCTAAGAACACTGACACTGAACTCCTCAACTTCACTGAGCCCAGCCTGCAATTTCAGAAAGCCCTACACTACATTAAAAATGTACATCAACTCAATCAACTTGGTTCAAAAAAACTGCCGGCATTACTGTAGGATCAAGAACAGAGTTTTAGACTAATTCACTCACAGTGAAAGGAAATAATTGAATGGGTAACAAAAGCCTGTCAGTTCTGTCAATTGGTTAATGCTTACCCTTCCAAGCTTCCTGCAGGAAAGCACCTATGAGGAACCAGACCAGGACAATTCTGGGAAGTGGACGTTACTGAAATTAAGCCAGCAAGGTATGGACTTAAATATCTCCTAGTCTTTGTAGATACATTTTCAGGATGGATTGAAGCCTTTCCCACCAAAAAAAAAAAAAAAAAGAAAAGAAAACCGGCACAAATTGTGGTCAAGAAGATCCTGAAAGATATTTATCAAAGACACGTCCTGCCTAATTTAATATGGTCTGATAATTGAACAGCCTTCATGGGCCAGGTAAATCAGGGGTTAGCCAGGACCCTGGGGATTAATTGGAAGTTACATTGTGCTTATAGATCCCAGAGCTCAGGACACTTAAAAAAAATAAATAGAACCATTAAAGAGACCTTAACAAAATTAAGCTTAGAGACCGGCATAAAAGATTAGACTATGATTCTGCCTTATGCACTGTTTCATGCAAGAAATACTCCCTTTCTTTCTTTGTGTAACCTCACCCCCTATGAAATTCTCTATGGGGCCCTTCCTACACTAAGAGACCTAACCCCGACTCTAAGACCTAAGGATCCCTTCCACACACCCTTGCTTGACATACTTAAATCTCTTGTAAGAACTCAGCTATACCTGTGGAAACAGCTGGCCACTGCCTTCCAACCTGGGGACGAGGGGAATCCACATTGATATCAAGAAAGAGACTTCCTCTACATAAGATGACATCAGGTGTCATCCCTGGAACCCCGCTGGAAAGGACCATTCCAGGTGCTACTTATAACACCTACAGCAGTAAAAGTAGAGGGAATCACTTCCTGGATCCATGCCTCTCATCTCAAGCCTGTGCCATGTCCAGACTCTGACTGAAAACTGGAAAAGACTGTTAACCCTTTCAAATTGCATATTCGCCACGTGGGTAAGGCTATAGACTCTCTCCTTGGCCACCCGTAGTCCTAACGCTCATCAGTTGCTTCAGCAGCGATGGCTGATCACAAATACTACTAGACAAGAAGTATGGTCTATCTTGCATACAGCCCCCTTAGGGACCTGGTGGCCATCTCTCCACCCAGACATTTGTCAGCTGGCTATAGGTCTTTCCTATTAGGATATCCCTGATGAAGAGGATCTCACTAAAATTCCATTAAATCCTTTCCGTACCATAGATAATGGAAACAAACATTATGGTTGTAGGGACAGGCAAGCCAGATGCAGGTTGGCTAGCCTATATTAGTATGTTTGCCCGGCAGACTATCAAAGCCACAAACCGCCACAGCTGTGTGGGGGAAAAGCCGACTTCTTCTGTAAGTCATGGGGATTTGAGCATACAGGGGCTGCCTGGTGGAACCCAAAATCCTCATCAAATTCAGTACACAGCATTGGCCATATTACCACTTAGAAAACCCAAACTGATGGCCAACAGAGGAGTCTCTAGATCCTCAAATTCTGTGTGACATTTTTAACTTCTGCAAGTGCTCAAAAGGGTGAAAGGAAATTCCCCTATGTGAAGGCCTTTTTCTTCTTTCGCTCACATCCTGAACTATGCTTCTCCAATAGTTCCTCAAACTCAGCCTTCTGCTCCAGACTCTCTGCTGTCAGTCCCATCTCAGCAAACCTGATTTCTCTTCTCCAATTACTAGATCAAAAACCGAAACCTCCGCCGGTTCTCAGAGCATTGCCCTCTTGGTGAGGTAGCAGGTACTGAGGTACCCATCCATCCACTCACTTCTCTCTTTTCTTGTCAGTGCCCACACCGGGTCCCACCAGGTCCTCTTACCACTTAACCCAAAGCTCAAACCAGCTTAGGAGAGCCCTCAGACACCTATCGAAGATGTAATGAAAATGGCCTTTAAAGTTGCTTTGTCATCACTGAAAACAGGTTACTAAGAATTTAAAGTCCCTCACAGGCTTTTTGGGATACTCACTCCCGTCTTACTTTCTGCTCTACCGATTCTACTGCTCAATTTATGTTGCTAGGAAAATCCCAAACCCCTTTCCCATTATTCCTTTACATCTCTCCTTCCTTATTCTCAGATCCACGGAGCTGCTCTCACCCCCGCCTTCCCCGTCTTCCCCCTCTGTACCAGGCCCACAGAAAAATCTTCACTGAACTTCTCCAGAAGTCTTCACCATGGCTGACTTTAGGACTTTCAGCAAAAGAGTCTCTATAAATGAGTTCAGTGTAGATTAACTTCCTCTTTTTCTGTTGCCCTTTTCTACTTGGCTACTGGCTGGAAAAATCAGCACTCCTAAGCTAGACACCCCCTTAATAGTTTTTCACAGAATATGTTAACAAGGCCTCTGGCCTTGAGCTGGGGCTTCACAGAGATGGCTACATTTCTAAGATAAAAATTTCCAAACTGGGCTCCATGGTAACAGTTGGCAGGGGGATAAAAGAAAAGGAAAAAAAAGCTCTCTGCCTCCCAGGTGTCCTTGAAAAGTTAACTTGCCCACAATAAAGGAAAAAACAGAAAAAAAAGCTTCTTTTTGTGAATTTCTGCAGACTGTGAACTTCTGAGTCCCTTCTCTTTCATGTTGGGTACAAAATTCTGAAACTACCTAAACTTGGGGTTCAGGATGTTAATTGATTACAACAGAAGCAATGCCCTCTGAATCCGGTTGCAACCAAATAGGACTGTTTCCCTGTCTTTGGTGCTATCTTAAGTGCCGTGCCTTGTCCGTCCCTACAACAGTATAATTCTATATACTTAAACATTGTTCATGTTTTCATGAAATGGTCAACAGATGTGATTAATTGTGTAATGGTGAAGATGTCTCCCAGATTGCTCTATAATGACCCAGGTTCATTTGAAGTTCAAACACGGGGGCATACAACCCGGTTCCACTGGGAACATATATCCCTCACTTTAGCCATCATATTAGGAATTGGAGTTGCGGCAGTGGTAGTCACAGGAACCACTGCCCTGCTCCATGGTACACAACAAATGACCCAAATAGAAGCAGCAAGAGACCAAAACTTAAAGATAATAGAAACCTCCATCACAGCTTTGCAGGAATCTTTTACATGTCTCTCTGAAGTTGTTTTACACTCCAGTTGAGAGTTGGACCTCCTCTTCATGAGAGAAGGGGGCCTTTGTGCTGCATTGATGTAAGAATGTTGTTTTGATGCCGACCATACTGAGGTTGTAAAAAAAACCTTTGAGTAAAATAAAAGGATGCCTTGAAAAGCATCAACGAGAGAGAGAGGCCCAAAAAGGGTGGTTTGAGTCTTGGTTCACACAGTCCCCCTGCTTATCTATGCTTTTATCAACCCTGGCCTGTCCAATAATAATCCTCATATTATTGCTAACTATAAAACCCTGTTTGCTCAACCATGTAATTTCTTTTCTCCAAGCTCAATTGGATAAGTTAAACTTATGGTAATACCCCACTAGCAGACATAGAATGTGACACGTCCCAATAATCACTTTTATGATTAAAAGTAGCAAGAAGAAGAAGTGGGGAATGAAAGGTTAATAAAAAAGGTACTTGTAACTTCCTGTTTTTCTGTATGCTTAACAAAACACTGTTGAAATATTGAGAACTGTTTGTAATCTTGTTCCCAGATTGTGCTGTCCCCAACTGCCAAATTGCAGAATGTATTCCCTCACCCAGTTTCACACTAACCACCCACTCGCTCTGACCCATCAATAAATTTCCATCCCTGCCCTCTCCAAGGAAAGTATATAAGCTCTGCTTAAGCTGTTCTCAGGGCTCTCTGCTCTATTCATGTGAGCTCTGAGCCCCAGCTTGCTGGACCCCCAATTAACCCCTTGCTGTTGCATGAGACACTATCTTGGTGATCTCTTCCACCGACGCTTGCAGGAACATTACTTGGATGTTTGAATGTAGAAGAGAAAATCCAGTCATAAACGGATAGTCGGTAAGATTAAGAAGATAGTCGGTAGGTTTAGGAAGAAGAGTGAGTATAGGATTTGGAAAACAATATCTTTAGCAATAGGGGTTCGGTTAGAGAGTGAATGTAAATGTCAGCACATGTGAACAGTCACAATAATGAAGTGGGAAAAATATGTAGGAAAGCAGATATCAATAAAGACATTACGAAATCAGGCAAAGTATAAAGTGCGTGATACGATTAGACATTTTCAACAGAATTGAGTTAGAATATATAATCTTAAGAAGAAACAAATATGTAGTCACCAATAGGATTGTCATTTGAGAGCATTAGGCAACTTTGACATGGATGTTTTTTGTAATCTATGCTCACTTTCCATTTAGGCTTTGGTACAATCAAAAGTGTGACTTTTACATTTGTCTCCAGAATACTACTGTGATAAAATGTATATGTAGATGTGGTGACATGAGTGTTTCTTCCACCATTTCTGGGAGCAATATTTTGAAGACATATAAATGGGTATTGGGGGTACAAAGAGGTGTACACTGTGTCATTGAATATACAGATAATGCATGAATAGACCATAAGTGAATAAATAATATAACTGGTTCCACATTAAATAACGGATTGAATAGATATCTGAAAATATATAAGAAATCTTATATTGATATACAATCATTCATTCCAACCAATGATACATCTAATATTAATATTAGGGTTACGGTTTATCATGAAGATATGTTAGTTTTGCTACAAAAGTGATTATGAAAATCGAAAATAATGTGTTTGGAAAGAGTCAGTCATAATGCTGGCAATATGTAAACAAGGCCTCTGGCCTTGAGCTGGGGCTTCACAGAGATGGCTACATTTCTAAGATAAAGAAGTTACCAACTGGGCTCCATGGTAACATCTGGCTGAGAGAAAAAAAAAAGAGAAGAAAATAGCTCTGCCCCATTCCCGGTATCCTTAAAATGTTAACTTGCCCAGAACAGAGAAAAAAAAAAAACAGAAACAAAAACTGCTTTTTATAAACTTCTGCAGATTGTGAACTTCTGAGCCCCTCCCATCCATGTTGGGTACAAAATTCTGAAACAATTTAAACTTGGGGTGCAGGGGATTAAATGATTACAACAGAAGCAATGCCCTCTAAATCCGGTTGCAACCAAATAGGACTGTTTCCGTGTCTTCGGTGCTATCTTAGTTGCCTTACCTTGCCTTGTCCATCCCTTTTCTCATGAAAAGACCAGTCGAGAAACATGGAGGAATGCATGTGCTCTGAAGCAGAAAATGATTGATAGTGAAACAAATGCCTATTAATTTTCTAACTTGTGGATGAAATATATATCCTATGATGTGCATAAATTGAAGAAATAGTAATCTACCAGTGTTGAATAAAAATGAACGTCAAAATACACATTATGTCCGATTGGAATCTACTTGCATTGATGTTAAACTGGGTCAGGTACTGTAGAAATATTAGGATTTGTGTTCACCATTCACTCAAGTTACTTTTCAGTATAGGAAAGAAATATGTTTTTATGGTTAATGAATATTTCTAAGAATAATCTATGGAAAGTTGATTATAAATTTACGTATATGAATATGAATGAATTTCGTGAGTGTAAAATAAGACACATATTTCATATTTTGAAAAATCTGGAGAGTGTATATATATATATATATATATATATATATATATGTGTGTGTGTGTGTGTGTGTGTGTGTGTGTGTGTGTGTGACTAAAGTCACGGTGGCCTGGACACCCTTCTTGTGAACCAGGAGTGATCAAATAAGTCTGCCATTAATACTTTTCCACTTCTCCAATTTGAGGCCTTCTGACTTTGGCGTTTAGATTCTTTATGTGAAATGGAGTCAAGAAAAAACCGAAGCACTTATGGATTTGCCTCTGCATGGTTTTGAAGAATTCATTTGACCCAAAGGATCCCTATTCCCCTTGATGGAGGTCAGGAACTTTACAGAGAAAGGCGAGAGACTTCATCTACAATGACTGCGAATTTTTGCCATTTTGATTTTGTATGCACACATGGGATCTTTCTTTACATCCATCAGGTGTTGGTAATCTAAGCCACAGCCTCACACAGGGCCAAGAGACTGATTCAGACACATCCCTTTCCAAAGCAGTTAAGCAAAGAGCCACAGGTGATGCCCACTCATTTCCATTTGAAAACTGGTTTCTTCAGGCTTCAGAAAGGGGTGGCGTGAGGCAAAGCCCTTCCTGACATTCAGGGCAAAAGAACAATAGGTAAGCAAAAGGCCCATAGCGGGGTTCCTCCACTGAGACTTTACTGGTCACACTGATATCTGAGTTTTCTGAGATGCTCGCCATTCCCTTCAGCTATCCAGTACATGGCCATATCACAGAGCTTGGAGGTGGTAAATATCTTGGACACAAAACCATGAGCCTATTCTTGAGTGTAGCCAGAATTCAGGAAGAAAATGGGAACTTAGGAAGTTTGTAGGTGTTGCCCTTCGATAATGCAAGCCACAATCCATTCATAAATTGGGCAGGATTGATGCTGGGAAGCTTTCTACTAGACAGGACACATCCATTGATGCATTCTCTTTTCTAATGTCTACAAAAACAGACACATTGGGATACACAGACATAGAAACACTTGCCTTGTCAAACGACTTACTAGAAACAGTTCACTCCAAACCAAACAAACCGCCTTTCTTACCTTTTCTCAGAACATGAGATAAAACCACAAACACACAACAAAAACCACAAAGGCAACGCCTTCCCCCAAGTAGGTCTGTGACTATTCGGAGTGTACTCTCACTGGTGAGCCTTACTATGTACCTCCAAAATGGCCTGTCCTGTCTCAGATCTGGTCTCTTTGGCCAACTCTGTGAAATTGTAAGGAGCCCGTGGTGAGCCACTACTTGCTTTCTCTGGAAAGGCCAGTCTTCAAAGCTTTCCTGGCATTTGGCCATCTTCACATCAATAGATACCAAGAAAGACTGACTCTGTCCTTACAAAATCCAAACAAATGAGCCCACTGGGACTGGGACTAGGACTGGCTCTGGGTGCCTGGAATCCTGGATCGCAAGTTCAGAGAGTTCCATCACCAAGGAATAGAGATGAGGTCACTTCCTTCAGGAACTGAATGAGGTCACTGCCTTTGCAACCACTTTTTCCTAACAGTTGCTTCCAAGGGTCCCATGAGATAGATGCTGCCCCTATTTCCCGTGACCCTCTCACCAGTTAGAATACTATATCACCCATAGGCACCCGTGAACAGCTCTGCACACAGGCCTGGATTGGTCCATCTTTTGTACATTAGGAACAGAGACACTCAGTCAGACACAACCCCTCTCCAGACAGGGTTGTTTTCCATGGAAGATGAGTTTTGCTCTCTCAGGTCCTTAATAGCTGCCTACATCTTCTCCAGGGATTATTTCTGCATGGACCTTTGAGGTTTTCAGCAGGTGGTATATCCCCTACATTCCTATATTGTAAGACCAACACTTTCTCTGCTCTTTTATAAAGTTAGAATGAGGGAATAGTATATGGTTTGGGTTAATTACATGTTCGATTTGGGTTAGGAATCATTTTGCTGGATGAATAATGGTATTGGAAATCTGTGATATTTATAAAAATATAGAGGTGAAATATATGTATGAAAACAGAAATCTAAGTAATATTTGAAGCCCAGAAACGGATTGGGCCCTTGATTGGGAGACTTAGCTTTGAATTATGTCCTGCACAGATGTCTCAGATAAATCAATACACAATGGCATCGGACCTTGTACCTTGAATGATTGAATGTCGAAGAGAACATCCATTCAAAAAAGGATAGTCAGTAGGATTTGGGAGATAGTTGGTAGATTCAGAAAGAAGAGTGAGTATAGGATTTGGACCAAAAGTTATTTAGCAATTGGGTTTCAGGTAGAGAGTGAATGTAAATGTCAGCACAAATGAACAGTCAAAATGATGAACTGGGAATTTATGAAGGAAAGCCGATATCAATAGAGACATTAGGATATTAGGCAAAGTAAAGTGAGTGATAGGATTAGACATTTTCAACAGGGTTGAGTTTGAATATATAATCTTAGAAAGAAACAAATATGTAGTCAACAATTGGATTGACATTTGAGAGAATTAGGCAACCTGGACATGGATGTTTTTAGAAATCCATGCTCACTTTAAATTTAGACTTTGGTACAATCATAAGTGTGACCTTTGCTTTATTTTCCAGAATATTACTGTGATAAAATGTATATGTAGATCAGGTGACATGAGTATTTCTTCCACCATTTCTGGGAACAATATTTTGAAGACGTATAAATGAGTATTGGGGGTAGAAAGTGGTGTAGTATCTGTCTAAGAATATAGAGATAATGCAAGAATAGACCATACTGTGAATAAATAATATAATTGGTCCGCTTTAAATAATGGATTGAGTTGATATCTGAAAATATACAGAAAATCTAATGTTGATATAAAATCATTCATTCCAACCAGTTATACTTCTAATGGTAATATTAAGGTGATATTTCATCATGAAGAGTGTGTGAGTTATGCTTCAAAAGTGATTATGGAAATCGAAAATAATGTGTTTAGAAAGAAGTCTTGTTAAAAAACATGGAGGAATACATGTGTTCTGAAGAATGAAGTTATTGAAAGTGAAACAAATGCCAATAAATTTGCTAACTTGTTTATGAAATATATATCTTATGATGTGCATAAACTGAAGAAATAGTAATGTACAAGTGTTGACTAAAAATGAACATCAAAATACACATCACGTTCCATAATTATCTACTTGCATTGGTGTTAAACTGGGTCAGTTACTGTAGAAATATTAGGATCCGTATGCACCATTCACAGAAGTTAGTTTTTATTTCTAGGAAACAAATATGTATTTCAGGTGGATGAATATTTCTGAGAATAATCTTTTGAATATTTGATTATAAATCCACATACATGAATACGAATAAATTTAGGGAGTGTACATTGAGACCCATATATTTCATATTATGAAAAACTTGGAGAGTGTACACACACACACACACACACACACACACACACACACAGACATTAAAAAGTAGCAATATATATGGAAATCGAAATTCATCATGAAATGTATATCATCCACTGATCCAAAAATATTCATTATACTGAACATGATTTTATTTATCATGTTGTTCATCTACGAAGCTCACCCATAGGTTGAATTTTCAGTTCCAACTGTGTTTAGGTGGAGTGATCTCTTCTCCCAATTTGTATCTGCAAAGTCAGCCACCTCACAAGAATGTACATGTGATAACAGGTATGATTCAATATGTGCATATGAAATAACATGTGCTGAATTGGCTACAGAGAAAGGCAGAGAGGAATTCATCTATTTGTTAACTTTAAAAACACATGGAGAACTATTTCAACAAAATATTGACTAGATTTATAAGTCCTATCCTGTATAATGCAAAAGGCAAGTCCAGCAATACACTATGTCTCGTCTAAACTGCTTGTATTTCTATTCGGTTTGGGTTATTTTTCTCCATCATATTAGAATTAGTAGTCAGAGTCTAGTAGGGTATGCGTTAGTGTCAGGCATTCAGCATTTTGAATTGAAAATAGGAAAATGAATCCAATGTGTATGTAAATATGTGCTTCACAAAAATCTTCCCACTCTAATCCAGAACAATGCCTTGACTTTACCTTCACTCCAAGTAAAATACAATTAGAGTGGACGAGTTAGAAAATCTGTGAATACATATCTGGAATGTAATATGCTCAAGAGTTCACAACCTTGAAGGTGGTAGAGGAGTTTCCAAAAGTAAGGGACAGGTAAATACTCCACAAAAATGGAGCTCTTCTGGACTAAAGACTTCTGGTGAAACTGCCTCTGAGTTTGGGCACTTGAAATATTTGTTGTTGTCAGGAGTTTTAGCTTTTTTTGTAGAGAGACCATCAAAGCTAGGTATGTATCTAAGTGACCTGGAGGACATGGTTTCTTATTTTCTAATGAACATGAGGCAGCAGTGCTGAATTCTCTCTTTGTAGGTAAACTGTGGCCACTGCGGGCAAACTCTTTCCGTGTGGACTGTAAAGCCATCTGGCCTCCTCCACTTGTCGATGTGTTTCTTGCTGCTGCAATGTGAGTTTGGTATTTGCTTCACAAAATACAAGGAGTTAAACTGGGACACAGTGCTAAAGGGAGTTCTGTCACGTGTGGTGTGTCAGGTTCTGCATGATAATGAACCAACCAAGCTTCAATCCCACATAGCTTGCATCCTTAACCATAGCAATCTGATTCTGAACATTGCCCTGAAAACTCTCCACATAACAAGATGCCTTTACATAGAAGGGTCTGCTGGGTGCACCATGTCAGTCACAAGCCATTTGGAAGCCAATGGCAGATCCACATTGCCCCACCACAGATATTTTATCACACAACTGCACACGACTTTTCTAGGCCCATTTCACATCAGGCTCCAACTTACTGGCATCTCTTTTCTACACCATTTTCATGGTCATGGGAATTTCAAAAATTTCATGGTATTTATCTAGCCATTTTACAAGAATGATGTTGGAGGAACTGTGTGTTTAACTTAATTCAGGAACAATTAAATGGTGAGGAAGCTCATTTCAATGAAAGCTCTGGAGAAATCTCACAGACAAGGCTTCCAAAGAGTGGCCAAAATTTCACAGGAAGCCAGACCTATTGCTGTCTACAATGTGAGGTACATGTGTGTTTTGACTCTCAACTATGGCTGCCATGTCTTTCAGAATATAACCATGGGATATCCTGGATTAGATTCCCAGTGCTCTGTGGAAAGCAAACCTGGGCCTAGATCTCGGTTTCCAAGGGCGACTCTCATGCGTGACCAACTAAAATCCCAACATATTTCATGATAACACTTCTCTAAGTCAGCTCTAGAACTCAGTCTCTAAGGGGAATCACACCAGAGTTCAGCCCAGGTATACCCAGTCATATCTTCCAACTACCACACAAATGACCACAATTAAAACCAAAACACTCCCACATGGTCCTCATTTTCTTCCATATATACACTCTCATACTACGCTCTGTCTGGAGGTTTCCATGAGTGGCGAAGTCCAAGACAGTGTCCAAAATAAGCTTTCTTGCCCTTCATTGCCTAAAGTCATGGTGGCCTGGACACCCTTCCTGTGAACCAGGTGTGATCAAATAGGCCTGCCCTTAATACACCTCTGCTTCTCCAATTTGAGGCCTACTGACTGTCAGGTATAGATATTTTTATGTGAATTGGAGTCATGAGAAAACCCAAGAACCTATGTGCTAGACTCTCCAGGGCTTTGAAGAACTCATTTGACACAAAGGATGCGTATTCTCACTTGATGGAGTTCAGTAGACTTACAAAGGAAGGCAAGAGACTTCATCCACAGGGACTGCTCTTTTGGCCATTTTGGGTATGGATTCACACACGGAATGATCCATCAGGTGATGAGAATCTAAGCCACAACCTCACACAGGTCCAAGAGGCTGATTCAGACACATTATCAGGATCAATCACTTGATTTTTTCCTCTGTCTAACTAGCTAGAGAGACCTTCTCTTTTAATTGAATTTTTATCTCTGTCTGACTAGCTCGAGAGACCTTCTCTTTTACTTGAATATTTCTACTATAACTATAATACAACCCAAGAAGATAAAATTATTACTCCATATACTATGAATCAAATTGATGATTTAGATAATTAGTTAAATTCTTGGGCAATAATCATGTGCAAATCTAATGTTTCATTTGATAACCACTTACCATCTAATCCTTTATTGTCTTTTTGGTCATCACATCATGTAATTTTTCCAAAAATGACAAGAAAAACACCTATTATAAATGCTACAAATATATTCACTGATGGGTCAAATAATGGTACAGCAGTAATATTTACACCTGATCAAACTTTTACATTTTTAGTACCCAAACAATTAGCTCAAAATGTAGAGCTTAATGCAGTATTACAAGCTTTTGTGATGCTTAAAGCATCTGTAATTAATTTATTTTCCGATAATCAGTATATAGTTAGTGCTATAGTATCACTTGAAGATGGTAGAAGGATTTCCCCTTCCTCTACTATTTTCTCTTTGCTTTCGACTATACAAAGTCTAATCTGAGACAGGAAAGATCCGTTTTTTATAGGATATTTCAGGACACATACAGGATTGCCTGGAGCCCTTAGTTTGGGCAATTATTTAGCAGATAAAACAACACATGACATTCATACATATTTTCTATACACTAGAAGAAGCTACAAATTTTCATAAAAAGTTTCATGTCAATGCTAATACTTTACAAAAGCGTTTCAAAGTAACTAAGGAACAAGCTAGACAAATAATAAAACAATGTCAAAATTGTGTGACCTTTTTACCACAAGTTAATCTTGGAGTCAATCCTAGAGGATTGATACCTAACCATATTTGGCAGATGAACGTCACAAACTTGCCAGAATTTGGAAAATTAAAATATTTGCATGTTACAGTTGATACTTCTTCTGGATTTTTGATGGGCTCCATTCTTGCTGGAGAAAAAAACTAAAGATGTTATAGCTCATTGCTTACAAAATTTTGCCACTGTGGGCGTTCCAAAAGAGTTAAAAACAGATAATGCCCCTGCTTATACTTCTACTTCTTTTAAACAATTTTGCTCATCATTTGGCATTACTCATATAACAGGAATCCCATACAATCCACAGGGAGAAGGCATAGTTGAAAGAGCACATGAAACTATTAAAACGTACATATTAAAGCAAAAAGAACAAATTGGGAAGGGGTATATATTCCCCAAAGGTAAACTTAAAATAACCCTTTTACTCTAAACTTTTTAAATTTGGGTTCATCAGGGCTTAGTGCTGCAGAAAGGCATATATGTCCAAAAAATGTACATAAGCCCAAGGTACTTTGGAAGGATATTCTAACAGGACAATGGAAAGGTCCTGACCAAGTAATTGTCTGGAGTCCGGCGTCTGTTTTTGTGTTTCCACAGGGAGAACAGTAGCCAATTTGGATTCCAGAGAGATTAACTAAAGAGATTTCTACAGACCAAAAATAAGATGATTTGGCTCAAATCAATAAGAGCTGATATGCAGAACTCCAGTTTGGCTGTTCTTACATCTGTGACAGAACCAGAATGTTTTTTTCAAATCTATTTTATTATTCCCCTTTCTCATATCATGAAGTTTTATTTTGTTTTTTTTAGCTCATACAGAACTAGGTTAATGTTTTGCTGATCAGTTCTATTTTTGGACAATAGAGTTTTTAGACATTGCAATGGAGATTTCACCTGTAAAAAGTCATAAGGCCTTTAATATTATGTCATGTGTTGTATGTATTATATTATGTGTGCACTTGTGTTTTGTGTTATATGTTTGATTTCACATCTTTTCTGTGTTGACTATATTCTTTTCAAGTTGATATACTTTGTCTTCATTATCTGATGTTCTGACTTCTACTTGATGTAGTCTGTTTGTAATATTCTCATTAGCGCTTTTAATCTGATTTACGGTTTCTTGCATTTCTATGATTACAACTTGATTATTTTTTAACACCTCTATCTCCTGATAAAGCTCATTCTTTGCGGATTTAATTTGTGTGGTTAGTTCCTCTTCAAAATATACTTTCAATGCTTGGATTTGCTGTCTCATGTCTTCTCTAATATTCCGTTCCATCTGAATTAGGAATGCCTTGATTTCTTTCCCTGTCCATATTTCTGATTCTTCTAGGTCCTCCTGTATATTTAGATTGTCCTGCATTGTTTGTAACCCCTTTTTCCCTTGTTTTTTCATATTGTTCACGTTGCTTTCCAGCTCTGTTTGACTGCTTTGTAACTGCTTTCTCCTATACATTTGTTTTGGCTTTGTATATCTCTGTTGTCTCTCTTTTGTCGTGGAAGATTATGCCTAAAAGTTTTGGGCTTTGTTGTACTTTAAAGCTGATTCATTTAATTCATATAAGGCTTCTAGGTTCTGTATGCATATAATGATTTGCTGTTTGTTCTTAGGACTATATGTTTAGGTTGGGTGCTCTGGTGGTACAATGGTTAGTATGTCTCGGCTACTTTAGAAGATTGCTCCACTGAAGGTGGATACTACCAGGCAATTGGATCAGGGTGTTGGTAGTAGCTAGGTATTTAGGAGTCTTATAGACAGCCTCGAGACTTTCACCTATTTGCATTTAGACAATTACACACAATGAAAGATGTAATGCTTGGAATGAGAGTTGGGGGGTAGGAGAATGAAGGTGCTCTTAAAAAGAAAAAAAGGATAGAGGGAGAGATAGATTAGAGGGGAATGAAAAGAACAATAAAACTTGAAATGGGATAGAAAGAGAGAAGGAAAAGGGGGGAAAGGAACAGGGAGAGAAGAAGGAGAGAAAAAAATATCAACAACAGCAACAACAACAACAAAAAAATTAAAGTCTTAGAGATCCACCTTCTTCTCTTCCAGTAGGCGGAGCTGTGCCTTCCAAGCAGAGTGTCTGCTCTCTACCTGCCGAGAGCTATCCCTGTAGGGCGTCTTCTGGGGGTCTCTCAGACTTGTCAGTCCAGAGCCATTTCACTTCTCCAGCTCTTAACCCCCTTCCTCCTGTCAGCCTGCCAGCCAGGTCCTGTTCCCCAGAAGTGATTCTCCAGAGATCTAGTTACACTTGCAGCCCCACCGAGTGCCCCTTTTAATCCTCAGTGCTGTGGTAAACTGGCGGATAAGACCTTAGGGGTCACCACTGGTGATATGGGGGCCTTGGGTTCTGGGCTCCCCTCTGCTTCCCTACGGACACGACCCCTGAGAAGTCAATGAAGTTTCCTGGCTGCTTGTATCAGTATGGGGAGTCACACACCTGCTAAAGTGGAATTTGCTGGGAAGGAATTTCGCCGGCCGAACTCCGATGATGTCACCTCTCTGCTATGGTGGGCCCCAGGCTTCTTGCCGGATTGACCGAGGGGAGGGGTGGGACTGGTCCGGCCCAGTTCACCTCAGCTCCTGGCGCGTGGAGGCTTGGCTAAAGACTTCTTCCTGCCAAGCTGTGTCTCGGCGTCTAGCAGGACCCAGTCACTTTGGCTGCGGGCTGGTGGACGGATCTGCAGCTGTGCCCGCGGTGCGCAGACTGTGGCTGGTGAATCTCGAACTCCGCGTCTAGTGGCAGGGTCCCACTCGTCCGGGTCACACAGACGCTTCAAAAAAATTCTTGTAGCTCCCGGGCAGTCTCCCTTCAGTGGAATTTTGCTAGGAGAATCTCCGTTGGTAGAATCAAAGAGTTATCCTTGCGACTTTATGACCCCATCACTGGGAGTGCATTAAAAGCGCAGCCTCTCTGCCCGCCGCCATGTTGGATCCACCTTTTCTTTTCATTATATTTAATAATTCTCTTCTAGACAATGTAAATTGTTAAGAAAATTGTTTTCTTTTAGTGCCTTTTGGAATGTTACATAATTCTTTCTTTAGGCATTGTTGCCAGAATTTCTATCTTCATCCCAGTGCATGTGAAGTCAAAGATAAAACCAATCTACAGCTTCTGCAATAGCCATCACTGAACTGCTTGCAGAACTTGCCTGGACTATGTATCACTTGTATGCATTGTGAACTCACCTGCCTGCATTGTGAACTATCTGTTGGTGCAGTGACGTGTGGTAGTGTTCGGGTATTTCTCTGATGATGTCATCGGTGGTACAATTTTTTCAAAAAGAGCCATCAATTGCCTTGGTGTATCTTCCTCCCTTCTGCTTGTCATGGTTGTTCAGCTAAAATTAGGGGGCCAACAGAGATGAGGCAAAGAGCCTCACCCGCCCGCTGGTACAAAGACCTCTCCACAGGTGTGGATGTATACTGGACCTGTAGTCAGTGACGGGTAAGATCCAATTACAATGGTACCAATCTAAGACAGGAGGCTGACACCTTGAGGTCAGCTCATTCGATAATGGGTAAGAATCATATGTACTATTGGACAACCTAAGGCAGGCATGGTCCCTAAGCCACATGCTTGTTGTTTAAACAGAGAGGGTTAGATGTTGAGAGCCACAGCCCAAGGGGCCAAAGCAAACTTTCAGACTGCCAGCTGATGGTTGGCTCACAGCGGCCCCAGCAACATCTAGCTGATTGGCTCCTCTGCGGTGATGCCCATTGGGCTGTTTCCCCACTCTTTCAAATTATGGAGCTGCTTTTTGGGGGACTTTTTTGGCTCTGCTCAAACAACCCAGCCAATCGACCTCAAGAGCAGGAGGAGAGGGGAGGTTGAGAGCTTGTGGGAAGCCGGTGGTGGCAGTTGTGCTCTGAGTGTTTTTCCCGAGGAGCTATTTTTTGGCGTGTGTGGTTCTAAAAATAAAGTTAGCTTTTGACAAGTGGCTCCTGAATTGTGCCCAGCCAGACTGTGTCAATCCTAAATTGATGGAGCAAAATAACCAAAACAGAATAGAAATACAAGCAGTTCAGAGGAGGCATGGTGTATAGCTGGACTTACCTTTTGTATGATAAAGGGTAGGTGTTATAAATCAAGTCAATATTAAATTGAAGTAGTTCTCCATGTGTTTTAAAGATAACAAATCCGTGAATTCCTGTCGCCCTTTATCTGTATCCTATTCAGCACATGTATTTTTGTATGCACATATAGAATCCTACCTGGTATCACATGTACACTTTTGTGAGGTGGCTGACTTGGCAGATACAAATTGTCAAAAGAGATCACTCCTCCTGAACGTTGTTGGAACTGAAAATTAAAACTACGGGTGAGCTTCCTAGTTGAACAAGATAATACATAAATCCATGTTCAGTAAAATGAATATTTTTGGATCTGTGAAAGATATATATTTCATAATAAATTTCGATTGGCATATATATCGCTACCTTTTAATGTCTCCAGATTTTTCAGAATATAAAATATATGTGTCTTATTATACAATCCCTAAATGCATTCATATTCATGTATGTGGATTTATAATCAAATGTTCACAAAATTATTCTCAGAAATATTCATCCACCTCAAATACATATTGTTTCCTAGTACTGAAATCTAAATTCAGTGAATGGTGCATAGAAGTCCTAATTTTTCTACAGTATCTGACCCACTTTAACATCAATGCAAGTAGATTACTATGGTACATGATGTGTATTATGACATTCATTTTTATTCAACAATGTTACATGACTATTTCTTCAGTTTATGCACATCATAGGATATATATTTCATTCACAAGTTTTCAAATTTATAGGCATTTGTTTCACTTTCTATCACTTTTTGTTTTAGTACACATGTATTCCTCCATGTTTTTTGTCCGGTCTTTTCATGAGACTACTTTTCATTTTAGATTTCAATAATCGCTTTTGAAGCAAACCTCACACACTCTTCATGACAAACCATAACCTTAATATTACCATTAGATCTATAAATGGTTGTAATGAATGTATGTATATCAATATAAGATTTCCTGTATATTTTCAGATATCAATTCAATCCATAATTTAAAGTTGGAACCAGTTATATTATTTATTCACAGTATGGTCAATTCATTCATTTTATCTATATTTGTAGACACAGGGTAGACCTATTTGTACACCCAATACTAATTTATACATCTTCAAAATATTGACCACAGAATTGGTGGAAGAAATACTCATGTCACCTGATCTACATATACACTTTATCACAGTAATATTCTGGACACAAAATGCAAAGTTCACACTTATGATTGTACCAAAACCTAAATGGAAAGTGAGCATGGATTACTAAAAACATCCAAGTCCAGATTGCCTAATGCTCTCAAATGTTAATCCTATTGGTGCTAAATATTTGTTTTTTTCTAAGATTGTATATTCAACATCTACCATGTTGAAAATGTCTAATCCTATCAATCAATTTATACTTTGCCTGATTTCTTCATGTCTCTATTGATATCTGCTTCCCTATATATTTTCCCTAGTTAATCATTGTGACTGACTCATCACATGTTCTGACATTTACATTCATTCTCTACGAGAAACCCTATTGCTAAAGAACTTTTGGACCAAATCCTATACTCACTCTTCTTCCTAAACCTACTGACTATCTTTCCAATCCTACCGACTACCCTTTTTAAGTGGATGTTTTCTTCTACATTCAATCATCCAATTTACAAGGTCCTATGCCATTGTTTATCGATTTTTCTGAGACATCTGTGCAGAAGGTATTTCAAAGCTAAGTATCCCAATCAAGGACCCAATGCTCTTCTGGGCTTCAAATCTTACCTAGACTTCTGTATTCATACTTATATTTCACCTGTATATTCTTGTAAATATCACAGGTTCCCAATGCCATTATTCATCATGCAGAATGATTCCTAACCCAAATCGAACCTGTTATTACCCTAACCATACACTGTTCCCTCAATCTAACTTTACAGAAAAGCAGGGACAGAGTTGGTCTTACAATCAGGAGTGTAGGGGATCTTCCACCTGCTGAGAACCTCAAAGGTCAATACAGAAATGATCCATGGAGAAGATGTAGGCAGCAATGAAGAACCTGAGGGAGGAAAAGTCAACTTCCATCGCAAACAACCTGGTCAGGGTGAAGGGATGTGTCTGAATCAGCCTCTTTCATCTTAATGTAGAGAAGATGGACCAAACCAAGCCTGTGTGGAGAGCTGTGCCCAGGTGCCTATGGTTGATATACCATTCTAACTTGTGAAAATGTCACAGCAAGTAGGTGCACCCTCCATCTCATGGGACCCTTGGAAGCAACTGTTAGGACAAAGTGGTTGCCAAGGCAGTGACTTCATTCACTTCCTGAAGGAAGTTACCTCACATAACTTCCTTGGTGATGGAACTCTCTAAACTTGGGATTCAGGAAGCCAGGCAACCACAGCCAGTTCCAGTCCCAGTTCCAGTGGTCTCACTTGTTTGGGTAAACCAAGGACAGAGTCAGTCTTTCTTGGTACCTAGTTATGTGAGGATGGCCAAATGCTAGGAAAGCTAAGAATAGGGGCCTTTCCTGAGAAAGAAGGTAGTGGCTCACCAGTGACTTTTGACAACTTCACAGAGTTGGCCAAGGAGACCAGAACTGAGACAGCACAGTGCATTTCGTGGAAATATAGTATGTCCCACCCATCATAGGACACTCTGGATAGTCACAGACCTACTTTGGGAAAGGTGGTGTCTTTTTGAGTGTGGGTGTGAGTTTGTGGTTTTGTCTCATGTTCTGAGAATATGTAGGAAAGGCGATTTGTTTGGTTTGGAGAGGACTGTATCTAGTATGTCCTCTGACAAGGTGAGTGTTTCTATTACTGTGTATCCCACTCTCTCCGTGGTCTTAGTATTAGAAAAAGAATGCATCATGGATGTGTTCTGTCTAGTAGAAAGCTTCCCAGCATTCATACTGCCAATTTATGAATGGACTGCGACTAGCCTTATCAATGGGCAAAACCTACTATCTTTCTAAGTTCCTGTTTTCTTCCTGAATTCCGGACACTCTCCAGAATAGGCTCAAAGTTTTGTGTCCAAGCTATGTAGCACCTCCAAGCTCTGTCACATGGCCATGTACTGGATAGCTGAAGGGAAGTGGAGCATGTCAGAAAACTCAGATATCAGGAAACTCAGATACCAGGAAAGTCTCAGTGGAGAAACCCTGCTTTGGGCCATTTGCTTACCTATTTTTCTGTTGCCCTGAATGTAAGGAAAGTCTTTGGCTCAGGCCACCCCTTTGTGAAGCCTGAAGAAAACAGTATTCAAATGGAAATGAGTGGGCATCACCTGTGGCTCTTCGCTTAATTGCTTTGGAAATGGATGTGTTGAATCAGCCTCTTGGCGCTCGGTGAAGCTGGGGCTTAGATTGTCAGCTCCTGATGGATCTAAAGAAATATCCCATGTGTGCATCCATAAACAAAATTCAAAAAGATCAGTCATTGTGGATGAAGTCTCTCACCTTCCTCTGTTAGGTTCCTGACCTCCATCAAGTGTGACTATTGACCCTTGAGTAAAATGAGTTTTTCAAAGCCCTGCAGATGTGCTAGTGTTGTCTCATGACTACAAACCACATAAGAATCTATACCTGACAGTCAGTAGGCCTCAAATAGTAGAAGCAGAGCAGTATTAATGGCAGGCCTATTTGATCACTCCTGGTTGACAGGAAGAGTGTGCAGGCCACACTTACTTTAGGCAAATGAGGGGCAAAGAAGCTTATATTGGACACTGTCTTGAGCTGCGCCACTTATGGAAACCTCTAGCCAGAAGTTATGATGAATATCTATATGGAAGAAAATGAGGGCCATGTGGGAGTGTTTTGGTTATAATTGTGGTCATTTTTGTGGCAGTTGAAAGAGATGACTGGGTCCACCAGGGCTTCACTCTTGGGTGATTCCCCTTATAGACTGAGTTCTGGAACTGACCTCAGAGTAGTATTGCCATGAATTGAGTTGGGATTTTAGGAGGCCACGCATGAGATTCACCCTTGGAATCTGAAATCTAGTCCCAGGTTGGTTTTCCACAGAGCACTGTGAATCTCAGCCAGGATATCACATGATTTTATTATGAAAAACATGGAAGCCATATTTGAGAGTCAAAACACACATGGACCTCACATTGTACAGTTCAATGTGCCTGGCTTCATGTGACCTTTTGGCCACTCTTTGGGAAGCCTTTCCTGTGAGTGTTGTCCAGAGATTTCATTGAAATGAACTTCCTCACCATTTAGTGGTTCCTGAATGAATTGAAACCCACAGTGCCTCCAACTTCATCCTTGAAAAATGGCTAGATGAATACCATCAAATTTTTGAAATTCCCATGACCAGGTGGCACTGGAGAAACTTTGGATGTCCTGTTGCTGATCATGAGTATACAATACAGTGCCTTGATTGACTGGGTTTCATGAAAATGTTGAAGAACAGTGATGCCAGTAAGTTGGAGCCTCCTGAGTAGTGGGCCTAGAGTAGTGGTGTGCAGGTGTGTGATAAAACATCTGTGGTGGAGTCATGTGGACCTTCCATTGGCTTCCAAATAGCTTGTGACTGACATAGTGTAGCCAGCAGACCCTTATATGTAAATGCATCCTGTTATATGGAGAGTTTTCAGGGCAATGTTCAGAATCAGGTTGCTATGGTCAAGGGGCCAAGCTATGTGGGATAAAGGCCTGGTTGGTGCATTCTCTTGCAGACCCTGACACACCACACGTGACAGAACTCCCTCTAGCACTTTGTCCCAGTTGAAATCTTTGTATTTCACGAAGCAAATACCAAACTCCCAGTACAGCAGCAAGAAACACCACGAAAATTGGAGGATGATCAAATCGTTTCACAGTCCTCACAGGGAGACACATAGCCCCCAGTGGCCACAGTTTACCTACAAAGAGAGAATTCAGCACTGCTGTCTCATGTTCATTGGAAAATAAGAAACAAGATCCTTCACGTCACATAGATGCAGATCCAGCTTTAATTGTCTCACCACAAATGAAGATTAAGCTCCTGACAACAACATATATTTCAAGTGCCCAACCTCAGAGGCAGTTTCTCAAGAAGTCTTTAGGCCAGCAAAGCTCCATTTTTGTGGAGGGTTTACCCTGTCCATTACTTTTGTAAACTCCTCTACCACCTCCAAGTTTGTGAACAACTGAGCATATTGCATTCCATATATATATGCACAGATTTTCGAACTCTTCTCCTGTAATTGTGTCTTACTTGGGGCAAAGGTAATGTCAAGGCATTGTTCTGGATAAGAGTGGGAAGATTTTTCAAAGCACATAATTACATACACATTGGATACCTTTTCCAATTTTCCATTGGAAATACTGAATCCCTGACACTAACCCTTAGCCTACTAGACTCTGACTACTTATCCTAATATGATGGAGAATAATAATCCAAACAGAATAGAAATACAAGCAGTTCAGAGGAGGCATGGTGTATAGTTGAATTTGCCTTTTGCATTATGTAGTGTAGGAGTTATAAATCTAGTCAACTTTTGTAGAAATTGTTATCCATGTGGTTTTAAAGTTAACAAATATGTGAATTCCTATCTCCCTTTCTCTGTAGCCTATTTGCACATGTATTTTTATATGCACATATAGAATCCTACAAGGTACAACACGTACATTCTTGTGAGGTGGTTGACTTGGCAAATACACATTGTGAGAAGAGATCACTTCTCCTAAATGCTGTTGGAAGTTAAAATTCGAACTCTGTGTGAGCTTCCTAGTTTAACAACATTATACATAAATCCATGTTCAGTAAAATGAATATTTTTGAATCTGTGGATGATATATATTTCATGGTGAATTTCAATTGGCATATATATTGCTAATTTTTAATGTCTGTGTGCATGTGTGTGTGTATGTGTGTGTGTGTGTGTATATATATATATATATATATATATATATATATATATATATATATATACAAACTTTCCAGATTTTTCAAAATATGAAATACATGTGTCTTTTTATACATTTCCTAAATTCATTCATATTCATATATGTGAATTTATAATCAACTTTTCACAAGATTATCGTCAGAAATATTCATCCACCTGAAATATGTATTTGTTTCCTAGTACTGAAAACTATCTTCAGTGAATGGTGCCTACAAATCCTAAAATTAATACAGTAACTGACCCAGGTTAACATCAATGCAAATTGATTCCTATGGGACATGATGTGTATTTTGACGTTCATTTTTATTCAAAACTGGTACATTACTATTTCTTCAGTTTATGCACATAATAGGATATATATTTCATCCACAAGTTCGCTAATTTAGAGGCATTTGTTTCACTTTCAATCACTTCCTGCTTCAGAACACATGTATTTTTTCATGGTTCTTGACTGGTCTTTTCATGAGACTTCTTTCGAAACACATTATTTTTGATTTCCATAATCACTTTTGAAGAAAAACTCACACACCTTTCATGATAAACCATAACCTTAATTTTACTATTAGATGTATAACTAGTTGGAATGAATGTATGTATATCAATATAAGATTTCTTATATATTTTAAGATATGAATCCAATGCATTATTTAAAGTGGACCAGTTATATTATTTATTAACAGTATGGTCTATTCATGCATTAGCTCTATATTCATAGACACAAGGTACACCTCTTTGTACCCCCAATACTAACTTATTAATCTTCAAAATATTGCTCCCAGAAATGATGGAAAAATTACTCATGTCACCTGATCTACATATACATTTTATCACAGTAATATTCTGCAGACAAAATGCAAGGTTCACACTTATTATTGTACCAAAGCCTAAATTGAAAATGAACATGGATTACTAAACACAGCCATGTCCAGGTTGCCTAATGCTCTCAAATATCAATCCAATTAGTGACTACATATTGGTTTCTTCCTAAGATCATATATTCAAATTCAACCCTGTTGAAAATGTCTAATCCTATCACCCACTTTATATTTTGCCTTATTTCATAATATCTCTATTGATATCTGTTTTCCTACATATTTTCTCCGGTTCACTATTGTGACTGACTCTTCACGTGGGCTAACATTTACATTCACACTCTAAACAAAATCCTATTGATAAAGAATATTTTTTTTCCAAAACCTATACTCATTCTTCTTCCTAAACCTAACAACTATCTTCCTAATCCTACCGACTATCCCTTTTTGACTGAATGTTCTTTTCTACACCCAATCATCAAAGTAAACACTGGGCGAGCTTCGGAGGAAGAGACCACAAAAAGACTATCTCATGCAACAGCAAAGGGTTTATAGGGGGTCAGCATGCAGGGGATCGGAGCTCACTTGAATAGAGCAGAGAGCCCTGAGAAGAGCTTAAGCAGAGCTTATATACTTTCTTTGGGGAGGGCAGGGAGTGAAGTTTATTGATGGGTGAGGGAGAGTGGGCGGTTTGCATTCAACCGGGTGAGGGAGTACATTCTGCAGTTTGGCATTTGGGGACAGGACATTCTGGGAACAAGATTAGCAAACACTTCTCAAGATTTCAACAGTGTTTTGTTAAGCATACAGAAAAAAAAGTGACAAGTACCTATTTTATTAATCTTTCATTCCCCACTTCTTCTTCTAGCTACTTTTAATCATAAAAGTGATCATTGTGGGGTGTCACATTCTATGTCTGCTAGTGGGGTATTACCATGAGTTTAACTTGTCCAATTTGAGCTTAGAGAAAAGAAATTACACGGTTGAGCAAACAGGGTTTTATAGTTAGCAATAATATGGAGATTATTATCGGACAGGCCAGGGTTGATAAAAAAGTAGTCAAACAGGGGGACTATGTGAACCAAGACTCAAACCACTTTTTTTGGTCCTCTCACTCTCTCATTGACACTCTTCATGGTGTCTTTTTAATTTAATCATATTTTTTTTTACAACTCCATTATGCTCGGAATAAACACAACATTCTTCCCAGGAAGTGACAAATACCTATTTTATTAACCTTTCACTTCCGACTATCCCTTTTTGACTGGATGTTCTCTTCGACATTCAATCATCCAAGGTACAAGGTCCTATGCCATTGTATATTGATTAATCTGACAAATCTGTGCAGAACCTAATTCAAATCTAAGTATTCCAATCAAGGGCAAAATGCTCTTTTGGGCTTCAAATCTTACCTAGACTTCTGTTTTCATACATATATTTCACCTATATATTCTCATACATATCGCAGGTTCCCAATACCATTATTCATCCAGCAGAATTATTCCTAACCCAAATCACACATGTTATTAACCCTAACCATACACTGTTCCCTCAATCTAACATTACAGAACAGCAGGGACAGAGTTGGTCTTACAATACAGGAATGTAGTGGATCTTCCACCTGCTGAAAACCTCAAAGGTCCATGCAGAAATGATCCCTGGAGAACATGTATGCAACTATGAAGAACGTGAGAGAGCAAAAGTCATCTTCCATGGAAAACAACCTGGTAAGGATGAAGGGTTGTGTCTCATTCACCCTCTCTCCTTAATGTAGAAAAGATGGACCAACAAAGGCCTTTGTGGAGAGCTGTTCCCGGGTTCCTATGGTTGAGATACCAATCTAACTTGTGAAAGTGTCAGAGGAAGTATGGAAGCAACTGTTCGGAAAAAGTGGTTGCTAAGGCAGTGACCTCATTCAGTTTCTGAAGGAAGTGACCTCACCTCACTTCCTTGGTGATGGAACTCTCTGAACTTGGGATCCAGGAAGCCAGCCATCCAGAACCAGTCCCAGTCCCAGTACAGTGGGATCACTTGTTTGGATTTACCAAGGACAGAGTAAGTCTTTTTTGGTACCTACTGATATGAGGATGGCCAAATGCCAGGAAATTTTGAAGACTGGCCTTTCCAGAGAAAGCAAGAAGTGGCTCACCGCGGGCCCCTGATATTTCACAGAGTTGGCCATGGAGACCAGATCTGAGACAGGACAGGCCATTTCTGGGGAACATAGTATGGCCCACCAGTCAGAGGACACTCTGGATAGTCACAGACTTACTTTGGGGAAGGAGGTGCCTTTTTCAGTGTGGGTGTGAGTTTGTGGTTTTGTCTTATGTTCTGAGAATAGGTAGGAAAGGCGGCTTGCTTGGTTTGGAGTGGAATGTTTCTAGAAAGTCTTTTGACAAGGCGAGTGTTTCTATGTCTGTGTATCCCACTGTGTCCGTGGTTGTAGACATTAGAAAAGAGAATGCATCAATGGATGTGTCCTGTCTAGTAGAAAGCTTCCCAGCATTCATCCTACCCATTTTAGGAATGGACTGCAGGTTGCCTTATCGATGGACAACATGTACTGTCTTCCTAAGTTCCTGTTTTCTTCCTGAATTCTGGCCACTCTCCACAATAGGCTCATGGTTTTGTGTCCAAAATATGTACCACCTCCAAACTCTGTGACGTGGCCATGTAATCCATAGCTGAAGGGAATGGCAAGCATCTCAGAAAACTCAGATATCAGTGTGACCAGGAAAGTCTCAGTAGAGAAACCCTGCTTTGGGCCTTTTGCTTACCTATTGTTCTGTTGCCCTGAATGTCAGGAAGGTCTTTGCCTCAGGCCACCCTTTGTGAAGCCTGAAGAAAACAGTTTTAAAATGGAAAGGAATGGGCATCACCAGTGGCTCTTTGCTTAATTACTTTGGAAAGGAATGTGTCTGAATCAGCCTCTTGGCCCTGTGTGAGGCTGTGGCTTAGATTTTCAGCATCGGATGGATCTAAAGAAAGAACCAATGTGTGCATCCAAAACCAAAATGGCAAAAAATCAGTCATTGTGGGTGAAGTCTCTTGCCTTCCTGTGTTTGGTTCTTGACCTCCATCAAGGGAGTATTGGGATTTTTTGTGTCAAATGAGTTCTTCCAATCCCTGCAAAGGTGCTTGGGTTTAATAATGACTCCAAATCACATACTATACCTGATAGTCAGTAGGCCTCAAATTGGAGAAGTAGAGCAGTATTAATGGCAGAACTATGTGATCAATCCTGGTTCACAGGAAGGGTGTCCAGGCCACCCTGAATTTAGGTAAATGAGGAGAAGGGAGCTTATTATGGACACTCTATTGGGCTGTGCCATTTAAGGAAACCTCCAGCCAGAGATTATGATGAGTGACTATATGGAAGTAGATGAGGGCCATGTGGGATTTTTTTGATTTTAATTGTGGTAACTTGTGTGGCTTTTGGAAGAGATGACTGTGTTCACCTGGGCTTTAACACTGGCGTGATTCTCCTAGAAGACTGAGTTCTGTAACTGACTTCAGAGTAGTAATTGCTTTGGAAATGGATATGTTTTAATCAGCCTCTTGGCCCTGTTTGAGGCTGTGGCTTAGATTATCAGCACCAGATGGATCTAAAGAAAGATCCCTTGTGTGCATCCAAACCCAAAATGGCCAAAAGAGCAGTAATTGTCTATGAACTCTCTCGCCTTCCTCTGTAAGGTTCTGAAAGAATAAAAGAAATTGAAATTGAAATGTAAAGAACCAGGTTTTGTAAAGTTTCCAAGCTGCACTCAGCACCTGAAATTTCTGTGGCAGTTAAGACAATTCCCGGATTTGCACATTAGATGTGTGTTGAAATCTTCCCTGAGGACCTAGTTACTTAACAGCCCCTTCCCAGAAACCATGCAGCTCACCACGTATACATCACAGTGCATCCACCAATCAATTTAAATGTATACCCCTTCTTACGGCTGACCAATCACCCCCTGCCCAACCTGTTCCCGCCAATGAATGTGCTAATCATGTTTTAGAATTGTTATTTGATTTTCCCGCGGTATATGATGATTTGCTAAAGAGGCTATGATGTATGTAAAGTCCCTGCCCTCTCTAAAGAATGTATATAAACTCCACTCAAGTGGTTCTCGGGGCTCTTTGTTCTTTGTTCCTCTGAAGTGAGCCCTGAGCTCCAGCACGCTATACCCCCAATAAACCCTTTGGTGTTGCATGAGAAAGCCTGTTGGTGGTCTTTTCCTCCGATGTTCGCCCCACCTTTTCATCTGGAGGTCCCAGGTGAGATATCCGGAGCAGCGGATGAAAGACCCCAAGGGACTCCTCTCGGGGTAAGAAAGGCGCCTCTTTCTGGTTTCGGGTTTCAGGTTAGGGCTTGGCAAAGTGGCTGTCGGTGAAGAGCATTAGCTCTCTCTGACAGTGGGTGGCAGACGTGTCACAGAGCTACTGGCCACGTCCCTGGGGGACACTCCAGAGGACGAGGGAAATCAAGGAATATTAGTTTCCTCAACTCGGTTATATTTTGCTTCAGGATTCGGTTTGCCAGCCCATCAGGTTTTGCTGGCTACACAGTTTTGTTCATTGTCCCGAACTCATGTTGAGTTTACTGTCTGTCTTTGTTGTCTAACCCATCAGGTTTTGCCAGTTACTGAGTTCTAATATTTGTCTTGGACCCATGTTAAACGTTTACTGTTTGTCTTTGTTTGTGTTGCGTTTGTGTCTTCACTGTCTCTTTTTGAGTAACTCCCATTATGGGACAAAGCACTTTCACGCTTCTGTCCCTGACCCTTGATCATTGGACTGATGTCCACTCAAGGGCCAAGAATCATTATTTTTCAGTTAAATGTCAGACCTGGCAGACTCTCTGTGCTTCAGAATTGCCCATCCTCAAAGTCGGGTGGCCCGCAGAAGGATCCTTCTACTTCAATCTAATCCAAAAAGTCAGAGATATTGTCTTTCAGCCGGGAACACGTGGCCACCCAGATCAACAGCCATATACCCCTTCCCCAGGATCCTATCATTCAAACCTTCCGTTCCCTCCCCATCTTCCCCCCATTCTTCCTGAGTCACAAGACTGGACAATCCTCCCCCTCCTTATCCTCTGCCCTCGCTCCCCAACCCCCAACACATTCCAGATGATTCTCCCGCCACTGACTCAGCCTCTCCGCCACTAGAGGCAATTGGGCCAGACCCAAGCCCTCCAAGGGACTTCTCCGCAGCAGCAGCAGCCCCTCCTTTTCTGGTGGAAGCTGGGCCACCTAAAGAAACCCGCCAGCTACGGAAAATAGAAAACTTAGAAGCCACTGTGATGCTCCCTCTTCATCCTTATGGGCCCATGAACCGACCAAACTGGGATCCCATCACCTTTGAAGGTTGGTAGCATCTTTCCACTTATCACAGGGCTCTAATGGCGGGGCTCCGAGTGGCCGCCAGAGGGCCGACTAATTTGGCCATGGTAAGAGAGATAATCCAAGGTCCTAATGAGTCTCCCTCTATGATTCTGGAGAGAATTATGGAAGCATATAGGAAATATACTTCTTTTGATCCTCAGGCAGAGGACGAAAAAACATGTGTTGCAATGGCCTTTATCCAGTTTTGATTCTGACTCCTTAATGTGTTCGACTACATGATTGGTTGCCTTAGGTGGCGTAATCAGGGTGCGGCCAACAGTCATCCACCCTGTGGGTCTTGCTGAGGTTGTCCGAGCATAGAGAGCAAACTCAACATAGCCCCAACGTTTGGCCTTGGGGTCAGGTATATCTGAAGTATACGATCCATTGTTATCGGATGAAGAGCCTTTATGCCACTTTAGGTAACTAGAAGTCAACCCTTCAGAGTAGCCAAGTGAGTGGTAAGAACAGCTACCACGTTCATCATGGAACCTGCATGACCAATAGGGACACCCATTATATATCTCAGGCCACCAATGACAATAGTCTTTGGTTTGATTAAAAAGGAAGCAAATGAAAGGCCAGTTCCAGCTACCAGGGACGAAGGTCCTTGAAGGTGACAATTTTAGGGAAATAGAGGTGCAGTTGTGGATGAAGCAAGTAGTTGCATCCACTGCGCGGACCTTCTGCATGCCATGTTCTGAGTATCGTTCCCGAAGAGTGAATAAATACATGGTAGGTTAGGAGGGTAAAGACAAGTCCCAAGAGAGCACAGAAAAAAAGCAGAGCACAAAAAACAAGCAGTTAGAGAAGACTAGGGTGTTGGGAGAGCTCATTGTGCCTTCTTTAAGAGGAATTGGGCTGCAGGGAACACCGTGTGAGCCGCAACTTAAATGGGTGAGATGGGTGTGGAAAGCAGGATTAAAGGGGAGCTTCAGGAGGTGATTCTTGGAGTTCCTCTGGCATGGTCCTGTCGTCAGCAGGTGGGGCCTCCTGGTGATAGGGTTTCAACCTAGAAATGGGAATCCAGGGAGTGAGACGCTTGTCTGGTAAGGAGAGTTTGGCGGCGGTGGGGGCACAGAGAATGAAAGGATAGGGGCTTTCCCATTTTGGTGCAAGAGTCCCTTTCTCCTCTGGGGTATTATAATAGACTAGACTCCCAGGTGTTAAGGGAGGAGTGTTTGGAGTGGAGACTGGGTCCGGAAGAAGCCAGTTCTGACATTTCCAGTGTTCAGAGCGGAGATGAAACAAGAGAGGCAAAGACAAATCTCGGGTGAGAGGTCCTTGTGAAGTGACCAACCCAGAGGGTATAAGAGGTCTTCCATACATTATCTCAAAGGGAGACAGTAAAGATGGTTTCTTAGGGAGAGCTCTGATTCGAAGCAAAGCAAAGGGAAGGATTTTGACCCAGTCTAAGTTTAATTCCATTGTCAATTTGGTAAGGACTTCCTTCAGAGTATGATTTACCCTTTCCACTTTCCCTGAAGCCTGGGGGTAATATGGACAGTGGAAATGCCACTTGAAGGAGAGGGCTTGAGAGACCTTTTGTGTGATCCTAGAAATAATCTCAGGGCCATTGTCATATTGTAGGAAAGTGGGCATACAAAACCTAGGGATGATGTCTGTCAGTTAGATTGAAGCTACAGTGGAAGCCTTTTTATTGGAAGTGGGAAATGCCTCAACCCAAACAGAGAAAGTGTCCACAAAGACAAGGAGGTATTTAGTGTGCCATACTGTGGGCATGTTGGTGAAGTCTACTTGCCAGTCAGCAATGGGAATGTGTCCCTGGGCTTGGTGGAAAGGGAAAGGTTTGGGCCTTAAAGGAATATGAGGTTTGGTCCGCTGACAGATCTGACAATTAGAGGCTATATTCTCTATCATGGCTATGTCAGAAGGGTTGAGGGAGAAGAAGCTCTGTAAAAAAAGGGTCAAAGACTGAGAATTGGAATGGTGTAGAGTATGAAGGAACTTGAAAAGATCCTTGTTCTTACTGGAAGAAGTAGGGGCTTCAGATGAGCTGTCTAAAGTGGCCATAATATGTACCCCATAGGGGCCATAATTGGAAGTGGTAGCACGCATTCGTGGCGCCTGGTCAGCTTTGGCATTGCCCTCAGTGATAAGAGAGCCATCCTTCTGATGGGACCTACAATGGACAACTCCCAACTGGGTGGGTAAGTGGGAGGCCTCCATCAGATTGGTTATAAGAGCCGAATTAGTGATCGCATTACCTTTGGTGGTAAGTAGGCGTCGCTCCCTTCATATTGAAGCATGGGATAATAAGATCTGGAAGACATATTTTGAATCAGTATAGAGGGTGAGGGATTTGTCTTGTGCTAGAAGGCAGGCACGAGTGGCTGCTATAAGTTCAATCTGCTGGTTGGTAGTTTCTGAAGGCAAAGCTTTGGCGTCTATAATCTCAGTGGCTGAAACTACAGCATATCCAGAGTAATGAGTGCCGTTCTGCCTAAAGGAACTGCTGTCAGTAAACCAGATAAGGTCAGGCTTGGTGAGTGGTTCCTCAGAAATGGAAGAATGACAGGGGAGGAAATCTTCTAAGGTTTCCAAGCAATTATGAGTTGGTGTGTTAGACGTGGGAGTCATTGGGAGCAGTGAGGGAAGGATCAGTGCAGAGCAGGGGAGGAAAGTAATATTAGGGTTTTCCAGAAAGGAAGTGAGGAGCGACAGAACCCTGGATGGAGGAAGGGTTTGAAGGCCCTTATAAGCTGAAAGATCTTTCAAGTGATGTGGGGAGTGGATAGTTCAAGGTGCCCCAAAACTCAGCTTAGAGGCTTCTTTGTGTAAAATTTGTCCAGCAACCAGAGCTCTTAAGCAAGGGGCTCACCCACGGATGGTAGAGTCTAGTTTCTTGGAAAATATGCCACAGGTGCAAATGTAGGCCCATAGTTTCGACCTAAGACCCTAAGTGCTTGCCCCCCTTTTTCATGGACATATAGATGAAATGGTCTTGAAAGATCAGGAAGGTGAAGGGCAGGTGCCTTTAAGAGGAGTTGCTGAAACCTGCGGAAGTGGTAGATGGGGGAGGAGACAAGAGATTCACTAGGGGGTCCATTTGCTTGGTCATACAGGGGTTTGGATAGAAGAGAATAATTTGGGATCCAGGCCCTAAAATAACCTGCTAATCCTAGGAATGATAGTATTTTGGCTTTCATATGGGGCACTGGAAGATCAGAGAGGAGTTGCCTCCTATTCAGTGTTATTTCCTTTTTCCCGGGTCTAAGGCAAAAACCAAGAGAGGTGACAGAAGAATGGGAAACCTGGGCCTTGTGGGGAGACTCCCTATATCCCTTGTCTGCTAGGAAATTAAGAAGCTGAGCGGTGTGGGATTGAGAGTGTTCCCAGAGGGACTACATAGAAGAAGGTCATTGACATATGGAAGGAGAATAGTGTCAGGACAGGTCGGGTGAAAGGATGTGAGGTCCTGGGCAAGAACTTGGCCAAAGAGATGGGGGCTATCCCTGAATCCCTGTGGGAGGACAGTCCAGGAAAGCTGATGAGAATGGTGGATGTGAGAGTCAGTCCATGTAAAAGCAAAGATATTCTGAGATTCTGAGAACAAGGGAATAGAAAAGAATGCATCTTTTAAACCTAGGACCGAGAAGTGGGTAGTAGTGGCAGGGATCTGAGAGAGGAGGGTGTAAGGGTTGGGCACTAGTGGGTGGATGGGGACCACAGAGGAGTTGACAAGGAGAAGGTCTTGAACCAGCCTGTAGGACACTTTAGGTTTCTTAAGTGCCAGAATGGGGGTGTTGAAAGGAGAGTGTGTAGGCCTAAGATACCCCTTTCGTAATAAATCCTGGATGATGGGTTCTAATTCGAGGAGGGCTGTGGTTGTGAGTGGATATTGTGATTGACTAATATATCTTGAAGGGTCCCGTAAGACAATATGAATAGGACTGCATTTAGCCATAAGGGGTGTAGTTGTGTCCCAAACCTCAGGCTTAACTGGTTTAGAGAGTCATGGGAGAGTGCATTAAGGAGGTGTATCTGCCCCTAGGAACATCATGAGGAAATGAGAGGTAGGAGAGGTGTGGGGTGATATGTGAATGCTGACTTTTAATAGTGAGAGTATGTCCCTTCTCAGAAGGGGAATGGGGCAATGGCTCATAACGAGAAAGAAGTGAGTGAAGGACAAAAGGGATCCCTGCATATAACATGATGGGGGGGTTTGAGGGAAAATCTGTTTACCTCCTACCCTGACAATAGGAGTTTTTGAGGGTGTGGTAGAACCCCATACTCCCTTAAGACCGAAAAAGTGGCACCAGTATCCAAGAGGAAGGTAATGAAGCATCCATCCACCAGGAAGGTAAACCTAGGCTCTTGATTCTTGATGGTAATAGTCTGGAGGGAAAGCCCAGGGATCCGTCAATCCTCCGCTGCTAAGCCCAAGAAAGGCTGTGGTTGCCTGGCGGCTGACCAACCTCCCTTTCGGGTTGTTGGGCAGTCTGCCCCCCAGTGTCCCCTTTGATGGCATTTTGGGCAGGGGTTGTAGGGTGTCCTCAGTGAAGGACAATCCCTGGCCCAATGTCCCTCCTTACCACATTTGAAGCAAGCTCCCGGGGGTGTCATATTGGGATGGCGTGGTGATGGCCTTCTCTGAATGACCTGGGCCAACATTTGGAACTTGGCATTTTCAGCCCTCTGCCTACGGCATTCACTTTCATCCTCTCTATCATAAAAAACCTTGAAAGCGACAGCGAGGATTTTAGTCTAAGGAGTAGCAGGGCCCTGTTCAAGCTTTTTAAGCTTGGCTTTAATGTCAGGGTAGCTTTGGGCCAGAACATATTTCATTAAGACATGACGGCCATCAGGGGTTTCTGGGTTGAGGTTTGTGTACTGTTAAAGGGCCTTGGTTAGTCTATCCAGGAATTCTGAAGGTGTTTCCTCCTTCCTTTGAATGACCTCCTGCACCTTTTTAAAGTTAACAGCCTTGCGGGTGGCCTTTTACAGGCCCGCCAAGAGGCAGGATGTAAAAAGGTCACTAGACTGTAAGCCTTCAGGGGTGTTGTAATCCCATAGGGGATCCTGCTCTGGGACAGCATGAGGGCCTGTGGGGTGGTTAGGATTGGTCCTATGATTTTCATCAGCATGGGCTTGGGCTAGCTCCCAGACCCATTGACTTTCCTCAGGGAGAAGTGTATTGGCCAAGAGCATGTAGATGTCATAATGAGTGAGACTATATGCTTGCAGGACCCATTGAAACTCCCGAATGTAAGTGGTGGGGTCAGTGGTGAATGAGCCTAACTTCCTCTCTAGCTGAGTAATGTCCGACATGGAGAAGGGCACTTGGACTCTGATGACACCCTCGGGACCAGCTACCTCACAAAGGGGTGCGATTGTCTTGGGGGTGGGAAGGAGTCCCTTCGACCTGGTAACAGGAGGACTGAAAGAGGCAGGAGGCGGACAGGAAGGAGAGGGAGGGGCAGGGAGTGTCTCTTTGGAAGAGGAGGAGGTGGAGCAGGCAGAAGAGGGCGGAGGGGAGGAGGATGAAATGGAAGGCTGAGGATCCCTGGAATCAGGCAGAGGAAGAGGAGGGTATAGTGGGAGAGAAGGGGCAGATAGGACTGGGGGATAAGGTGGGGGTTCATCTGCTGGGTTGAATGAGGAAGAATCTGTGAAGTCAGGAGTAGACGTAGGGGAAGAGAAGGGTTTGCAAACAAGGAGGACATGAGAGGGAGGGCAGGAGGAGCAGCGACAGGGTGCTGTGTGAGAAGGCTAAAACCTTAAATGCAGGGAATCTCACTCCACTTTTTCAGATGCTGGCAGTAGTTAAAAAGGTCACAGATGAAGTTTGAATGTAAGGAGCCTTCTGGAGGCCAATGATTGCCATTATCCAGTGGATATGTAGGCCAATCTTGGGTACAGAATTTGATTAGAAGTTTGGGCTTGATGTCTGGTGTGAGGGAGAGTGTGGCCAGATTTTTTAGTAGACATTTGAGAGGTGAGGCTTCAGGTACAGATGAAGAGGTGCCCATAGTCACAGGGAGAGAAGGAAGACAGACAGAGAGAGAGAGAGAGAGAGAGAGAGAGAGAGAGAGAGAGAGAGAATAAGAGTAAGCGAGAGAGACAAAGAGAAAACCCGGGCTGGAACGGCTTTCAGGAAGCTCAGGGCGAACGGGGGTCAGGTGGGCGTCCCCAAAATGACCAGCCGTCATGAGGAAATACAGAGGGCACTACCTGGGCGTCACCAGTGAAGTGCGATCTGTGAGACCCAATGGGTTCAGAGCCACGGGCAACCTGACGTCAGGAAAGTTTTTGAACGCAGCGGAAAAAGTCAGTAATGAAAACAGAACTCCGGTTCCGGCAGAATGTAGTTCCAGGACGGGAGTTCAGTTTTCCCCGAGCAGAGAGGCAGCTTCAGCCAGACACAGCAGCCCCGCAGCAAACAGCAACTCTAGCCAGCAGCGGCAGCAGAGGAGAAAAAACCACAGAGCCTCTTGTGTAAACTCAGAAGCCTCACGCCCCAAAGGAAAACGGATCACCAGAGGGTCCACTGCGACCAGTAAAGGTCTTAGTGGCAGGAATTTCCTGCCCCCTACAGGGCTTCGAGAGTGGGCCGGAAGATCAAGGTCACAAAACCAGTGGTAGCCCGAAGGGAGTTGCAGAGCCAGGGTCAGGGGAGGCTTACATATATCAGATCTGTGGTGGGTGCAGGAAGCTGGCTGTCTCCGGGGGAGCAGGGGACGGGGCTCTTGTTAGAAAGAGCTCACCCGTATCCTCACATGGGGCACCAGAATGAAAGAACTTCCCACGCAAAGGCACTTCGCTGGGAGAATTCCAATTTTATTGCAAAAAGCTGTGTGCTTATATAGAACTAAGGGGACGATGGAAGGGCTTAGATAAATGGCAGGCAAACCGTTTATTGGTTAGTTCTTTCAGATATCAGCTCTGGAGCCCAGGAATTAGTTCTTATTGGGGCTAAGGTTCCCCACCAGCGAGATTTCAAATTGGCGCCAGCGGGAGAGTTCACACGGGTGGGAACATTTGGCACCACTGTAGAAAAAAGAAGGTAGGAAGAAGAAGTCCTTAGGCACCATGTTGGGGTTTTTCTCTGGGGTATGGCTGCCGTTTATACTTTTCCCAACAATGAGTATACCAGACAGTGCCTTGATTGACTGGTTTTCATGGAAATGGTGTTTAACAGAGATGCCAGAAAGTTGGATCCTGCTGAGTAGTGGGCCTAGAGCAATGGTGGGCAGGTGTGTGATAAAACATCTGTGGTGGGGCCATGTAGATCTTTCATTGGATTCCAAATGGCTTGTGACTGACATGGTGAAGCCAGCAGACCCTTATATGTATAGGCACCTTGTTACATAGAGAGGTTTCAGGACATTGTTCAGAATCAGGTTGCTATGGTCAAGGGGGCAAGCTATGTGGGATAGAGGCCTGGTTCTTGTATTCTCCTGCAGACCCTGACCCACCACACGTGACAGAAATCCCTGCTGCACTGTGTCCCCGTTGAACTCCTTGTATTTCATGAAGCAAATACCAAACTCCCAGTGCAGCAGCAAGAAACACCATGAAAATAGAGGATGACTATATGAATTCAACGTCCACACAGGGAGACATTCAGCCCCCAGGGGCCACAGTTTACCTACAATGGAAAATTCAGCACTGCTATCTCATGTTCATTGGAAAATAAGAAACCATGTCCTCCAGGTCACATTGATGCAGACCCAGCTTTTATGGTCTCACTAGAAAGAAAGCTAAAGCTCCTGACAACAACATATATTTGAAGTGCCCAACCTCACAGGCAGTTTCTCAAGAAGTCTCTAGGCCAGCAGACCTTCAAGTTTTTGGAGGGTTTACCCTGTCCCTTACTTTTGGAAACTCCTCTACCACTTCCAAGGTTGTGAACTTCTGATCATATTCCATTCTAGATATGTATTCACGGATTTTCTAACTTTTCTCCTCTGATTGTGTCATACTTGGGCCGTAGGTGTTGTCAAGGCATTGTTCTGGATGAGAGTGGGAAGATTTTGGTGTAGCACATATTTACATACACATTGGATTCATTTTTCAATTTTCCATTCAAAATACCGAATCCCTGACACTAACACATACCCTACTAGACTCTGACTACTAATCCTAATATGATGGAGAAAAATAACCCAAACAGAATAGAAATACAAGCGGTTGAGAGGAGGCATGGCGTATAGTTGGTCTTGCCTTTTGCATGATATAGGGTAAGAGTTATAAATCTTGTTAATTTTTTGTTGAAATGGTTCTCCATGTGTTTTTAAAGTTAACACATATGTGAATTTCTGTCTCCCTTTTTCTGTAGCCAATTCAGCACATGTATTTTTATATGCACATATAAAATCCTACCTGGTATCACATGTACATTTTTGTGAGGTGGCTAACTTGAGAGATACAAAGTATGAGAAGAGATGACTCCTCCTAAATGTTTTTGGAACTGAAAATTCAAACTATGAGTGAGCTTCTTAGTTGAAAAACATTATACATAAATCCATGTTCAGTAAAATTAATATTTTTGGATCTGTGAATGATATATATTTCATGATGAATTTTGATTGGCATATATATTGCTACTTTCTAATGTATCTGTGTGATATATATATTTTCAAAATATGAAATATATGTGTCTTATTATACACTCCCTAAATAATTCACTCATGTTCATGTATGTGCTTTTATAATCAACTTTTCATAAGATTGTTTTTAGAAATATTCATCCACCTGAAATACATATTTATTTCCTAGTACTGAAAACTCACTTCAGTGAATGGTGCAAACAAAGCCTTATATTTCTACAGTAACTGACCCAATTTAACATCAATGAAAGTAGATTTCTATGGGACATGATGTGTATTTTGATGTTCATTTTAATTCAACACTGGTACATTACTATTTCTTCAGTTTTTATACATCGTAGAATATACATTTCATCCACAAGTTCACAAATTGAAAGACATTTGTAACACATTCCATCACTTCCTGCTTCAGAACACATGTATTCCTCCTTGTTTTTGACTGGTTATTTCATGAGACTTCTTTCCAAACACATTATTTTCGATTTCCATAATCAATTTTGAAGCAAAACTCACACACATTTTATGATAAACTACAACCCTAATATTACCATTAGATATATAACTGGTTGGAATGAATGTATGTATATCAATATAAGATTTCCTGTGTATTTTGGGATATCAATTTATTCCAATTTCTAAATTTGGAAACAGTTATATTATTTATTCACAGTATGGTCTATTCATGCATTCTCTCTATATTCATACACACATGGTACACCTATTTGTGCCCCCAATACTAATTTATATCTCTTCAAAATATTGCTCTCAGAAATGGTGCAACAAATACTCATGTCACCTGATCTACATATACATTTTATCACAGTAATATTCTGGCCACAAAATGCAAAGTCACACTTACGACTGTACCAAAGCCTAAATGGAATATGAGTATGGATTATGAAAATCACCCATGTCCAGGTTGTCTAATGCTCTCAAATGTCAATCCTATTGGTGACTACATATTTGTTTCTTCCTAAGATTATTTATTCAAACTCAAGCCTGTCGAAAATGTCTAATCCTATCAATCACTTTATCATTTGCTGATTTTCTAATGTCTCTATTGATATCTGCTTTCCTACATATTTTCCCCAGTTCATCATTGTGACTGACTCTTCACATGTGCTGACATTTACATTTTCTCTCTACCCAAAACCCTATTGCTAAAGAACTTTTTGTCCAAATCATATACTCACTCTTTTTCCTAATCCTACCAACTATCTTCCTAATCCTACCAACTATCCTTTTTTGACTGGATGTTCTCTTTGACATTCAATCATCCAAGGTACAAGGTCCTATGCCATTGTGTATAGATTTATCTGAGACACATGTGCAGAACATAATTCAAACCTAAGTATCCCAATCAAGGATCCAAAGCCCTTCTGGGCTTCAAATCTTACCTAGATTTCGGTTTTCATAAATATATTTCCCCTCTATATATTCTAATAAATATTGCAGGTTCCCAATAACATTATTCATCCAGCAGAATGATTCCTAAGCCAAATCAAACATGTTATTAACCCTAACCATACTCTGTTCCCTCAATCTAACTTTACAGAAAAGCAGGGACAGAGTTGGTCTTACAATACAGGAATGTAAGAAATCTTCCACCTGCTGAGAAATGAAAAGGTCCATGCAGAAATGAACCCTGGGGAAGCTATAGGAAGCTATGAAGGACCTGAGAGAGCAAAAGTCATCTTCCACGATAAACAACCTGGTCAGGATGAAGGGGTGTGTCTGAAGCAGTCTCTCTTTTCTTAATGTAGAGAAGATGGACAATACCAGGCCTGTGTGGAGAGCTGTTCCTGGGTGCCTATGTTTGATATACCATTCAAACTTGTGAAAGTGTCACAGGAAGTAGGGGCAGCCTCCATCAATTGGGACACTTGGAAGCAACTATTAGGACAAAGTGGTTGCCAAGGCAGTGACCTCATTCAGTTCCTGAAGGAAGTGACCTACATCACTTTCTTGGTGATGGAACTCTCTGAACTAGGGATCCAGGAAGACAGGCACCCAGAGGCAGTCCCAGTCCCAGTCCCAGTGGCCTCACATATTTGGATTTACCAAGGACAGAATCAGTCTTTCTTGGTAACTACTGAGGTGAGGATGGCCAAATGCCAGAAAGGTCTGAAGAGGGGACTTTCCTGAGTAAGCAGGTAGTGTCTCACCACTGGCACCTTACAACTTCACAGTGTTGGCCAAGGAGTCCACATCTGACATAGGACAGTCCATTTTGGAGTAACATACTATGGCCCATCAGTCAGAGGACACTCCGGATAGTCATAGACCTACTTGGGGGAAGGAGGTGACTTTTTGGGTGTGGGTGTGAGTTTGTGGTTTTGTCTCATGATCTGAGAATAGGTAGGAAAGTCGGTTTGTTAGGATTGGAGTGGACTGTTTCTAGTAAGTCTTTTGACAATGCGAGTGTTTTTATGTCTGTTTATCCCACTGTGTCCGTGGTTGTAGACATTAGAAAAGAGAATGCATCAATGGATGTGTCCTGAATAGAAGAAAGCTTCACAACATTCATCCTGCCCAATTTATGAATGGATTTTGTCTTGCCTAATGGATGGGCAACAACCACTGTCTTCCTAAATTCCTGTTTTCTTCTTGAATTCTGGCCACTCTCCAGAATAGGCTCATGGTTTTGTTTCCAAGACATGAACCACCTCCAAGCTCTGTGACATGGCTATGTACTGGATAGCTGAAGGGAATGGGATCATCTCAGAAAACTCAGATATCATTTTAGAAACCCTGCCTTGGGCCATTTGCTTACCTATTGTTCTGTTGCCCTGAATATCAGAAAGGTCTTTGCCTCAGGCCACCCCTTTTTGAAGCCTGAAGAAAACGGTTTTCAATGGAAATTAATGGGCATCAGCTGTAGATCTTTGCTTAATTGCTTTGGAAAGGGATGTGTCTGCATCAGACTCTTGGCCATGTTTGAGGTTGTTGAATAGATTTTCAGCACCTGATGGATCTAACGAACATGTGTGCTTCCAAAACCAAAATGGCCAAAAAAGCAGTCATTGTGGACGAAGTCTCTCGCCTTCCTCTGTAAGATTACTGATCTCCATCAAGTAAAAATAGGGATCCTTTTTGTCAAATGAGTTCTTCAAACCCTGCAGAGGATAGCCCATAGGTGCTTGGGTTTTCTCATGATTCCAATTCACATAAAGAATCTATACCCGAGAGTCAGTAGGCCTCAAATTGGAGAATCAGAGCAGTATTTACGGCAGGCTCATTTGATAACTCCTGGTTCTCAGAAAGGGTGTCCAGGCAACCCTGACTTTAGGCAAATGATGGGCAAGGGAGGTTATTTTGTACACTGTATTGGGCTGAGCCCCTCATGGAAACCTCCAGCCACAGGTTATGATGAGTGTCTATATGGAAGAAGATGAGGGCCTTGTGGGAGTGCTTTGGTTTTAATTGTGGTCATTTGTTTGGTGGTTGGAAGTGATGACTGGGTCTATCTGGGCTTGAACTCTGGTGTGATTCCACTTATAGTCTGAGTTCTCGAACTGATCTCAGAGAAATATTGCCATAAACTGTGTTCAGATTTTAGGAGGCCACGCATGGGATTCTCCCTTGGAAACTGAGATCAAATACAAGGGTGGCTTTCCACAGAGCCTTGGAATATCAGCTAGAATATCACATGATTTTATTCTGAAAGATTTGGCAGCCATAGTTGACAGTCAGAACACCCATGGACGTCACATTAAAGACCTCAATGGGCCTGGCTTCATGTGACCTTTTGACCACTCTATGGGAAGACTTGCCTGTGAGATTTCTCCAGAGAATTCATTGAAAACAGCTTCCTCACCATTTAATATTTCCTGAATGAACTGAAACCCACAGTGCCTCCAACTTCATCCATGAAAAATGGCTAGATAAATACAATGAAATCTTTGAAATTCCCTTAACCAGGTGGCACTGGAGAACCTTTAGATGTCTTGTTGCTGATCTTGAGTGTACCAGAGAATGCCATGATTGACCGGGTTTCATGAAAATGGTGTAGAACAAAGATGCCAGTAAGTTGGAGCCTGCTGAGAAGTGGGCCTATTGCAGTGGTGGGTGGGTGTGTGATAATACATCTGTGGTGTGGCAATGAGGATTTGCCATTGCCTTCCAAATGGTTTGTGACTGACATGGTGCAGCCAGCAGACCCTTCTATGTAAAGGCATCATTTTATATGGAGAGGTTTCTGGGCTAAGTTCAGAGTCAGATTTCTATGGACAAGGGGGCAAGCTCTGTGAGATAAAAGCCTGGTTGGTGCATTCTCCTTCAGACCCTGACCCACCACAAGTGACAGAACTTTCTTCAACACTGGGTTTCAGTTGAACTCGTTGTATTTCATAAAGCATATACCAAACTCCCAGTACAGCAGCAAGAAACACCACAAAGTGGAGGATGACCAAATGGCTTCACAGTCCAAACGGGGAGACACTTAGTATCCAGTGGCCACAGTTTACCTACAAAGAGAAAATTCAGCACTGCTGCCTCATGTTCATTAGAATACAAGAAACCATGTCCTCCAGGTCACATAGATGCAGACTCAGCTTTGATGGTATCACTAGAAAGGAAGCTAAAGCTCCTTACAACAACATATATTTCAAGTGCCCAAACTCAGAGGAAGTTTCTCAAGAAGTGTTTAGGCTGGCAGAGCTCCATGTTTTTGGAGTGTTTACCTGTTAGACCAGGACACAAGAAAAGACCACTGACTCTAATTAAAATCAAATTAAATTAAGCTTATTATTTCCACTGGCTGTGCTACCTCTCCCTCACAAAACGGCGGGAAAAAGACAGCAACCCCAGCTTTCCTACAGGCAGCTTAATAGCCCAGAAAATTACACAAAAGGGGGTTTACAGATAACAGAACTCTGACAAACATCACACCAATGGCAGTCTACATTTTTTTTGCTGTCCCTACATCAGAGTTCATGAAGACCATTAGAGCCTCAGAGAGGGTTGTTGTCTGGCCAGAGAAGGCAAATATTTATGATGTGTCACTAAAGTTTCAGAGAGGGCTGCTATCTGGTCAGAGAGCCGGGCATGGGTGAGTTCAAGGCATGGGCAGGCATTCCAAGCAGGTTTAGAATTTGAAGTAATTTATGGTAAAGCCAAAATTATCTTTTCATGGCTTTTTGGCAAGATGGCTCCCAATTTAAATTAAAGATCAGGTTGGGTCTATCATTCCCGCCTTTTCTTTGTGTCCCCTTCAAATCTTTGATAGATTATGGGAAGAGCACTGAGGAAATTTTAATCCCTCAGGTAAGAGTCTCCAAATTTTTAGAACTCACCCAAAACCGATCTCCCTGATTTTACCTGACTTAATTAATTACTTATATTGATAGTCTATTTATCTTTCTCTCCATTGTTATAAGAAGAGTGGTGTCACTCATTTTTTCTTCTTCTGACCTGAGACAGGGTGACGTGAGTGGGCATGGGATGAGGGACATGAGTTGCCTTTTAGAAGTCAGTTGAGGGACATGAGTTGCCTTTTAGAAGTCAGTTCGGTTTGAAGTCTGATTGGGGAAGAACAGGTTGTAAAGTCATCTGGGGATGGGTTCTTCTATGAGAGAAACAAAAACCATGAGTACTGAATAAATGTTGCAGCACCTGGAACATGTCACTGTATAGAAGTTCCCTCACCAGTCTTTAATATCCCCAGTTATCAGGACTGTCAATTTAATATTTAACTTTTACTGTTACACTTGTCCCTCCCCATAAGATACAGTTTAATTATTTAATGTCATCTGATCTTGTAAAATCCTTTTACTATTATGACCTCTGTGTCTCTTTGAGAAACCTTTAATTCTGTTACTCAGGGCTGGATAATTGTACTAGCAAACACCAAGCCAACCTGTGTAGGTTAGGAATATCTGTAGGCCTTAAACTGAAAACTTCTCCCTGTGGCAGGTCTTCTTGATAGTCTCTTTTTATAAGTATCAGGCATTCCTGTCTGAGAATTCTTCTTTGTAGCCACCAGTCTTACTTATTTTGGGAGGCAAACATAAAGTGCATACCTTAACATTATATTATTATTATTATTATTATTATTATTATTATTATTATTATTATTATTATTATTATTATTATTATAATTTAAAATGCCCAGGAATGGATGTATTTTGTTCTTAACTGTCTTTGCTAAGTGTTTAAGATGAAGCAGTCAAACTGACTTTTGTTTCCATCTATTGTTAACAGTCAGCTGACCTTTTATGGGAGTCAATTCTGGGGAAACTTGAGAGCAGATTCTCAGTTCTGCTAGTGCCATTTGCGCTAGGTGGGTCCAGATCTTGCTTGACCATTTGGCTTCCCTCGGAAGCATCAGGGATGTCTCCTTTCTTTGATGACTCTCCTCTTCGTTACAAATACACTGATTGGCTTTCTGTTCTCCAGTGGTCTCATTAATCTCCCTGATCAGGAGGAGGTTATGTGGCTCAGAGTTTCAAAGCTCTTTAGAGAAGTCCCCTGTTCCCTGGATTCAGACTGACTCATAGGGCAAAAGCCAAATATTGGTTTTCTTGGCTCTTTTCATTTAACTTTAATTTTAAATCCTAATCTTAAACATCCAGCAAATAAATTTTAACAGCCTTATATTAAGAGTATTGGGCTTTAATGTCTATAACTATATAATTATCTTTTTATTAATTGGGATCTGTATTATTCTGTCTGTATTGTAAGTAATGACTTATTATATTGAATAAACCCATGTTGTGTTCTTAAAGCAACACGTTTGTAAAACAGTAAAAGAGAATCTTTAGATCACTTATAAGAAAATTTCAAAATAAAATTAACAAAAGTAAAAATACTTAGCTTGTGTAACAGCTACCCTGAATTTTTTGGCTGAGTTATACATTATATCCCCTGTTTCAGATCCTAGGAATATTGACCTTAAAAAAAACCAACTTTTTAACATAACTTTAAAGAAATATTATCTAACCTACTGGTTTCGTAGTCATTCTCACATGTAGTAAGATGGGACACAGAGCCTTATCTCAGCTAAGGCAGGGCTCTTTATAAATCTTAAGTATTTTAGTTCTAAAGCTAATTCTTCTTTTTAAATATCATTTGACAAAGTTTACATAAATTGTTTGAGGTCACATGAACATTAGCTAACACCATATGATATCACATTTAAAACATGAATTAAAGAAAGGCTGAAAGTTTTTAACCTTTACATCGATTAGGCTCTCATTAACTAAAAAATACATTTAAATTGTTCCCCAATGTAAAAAGTAACATAAAAGTTTACATATCTTATTGATAACAGGTAAATAAATCCCCAATATATTTTTTACCATACAACTTCAGAGCACCAGCTTGATATAATGCTCTTTTAAAGTTTCTACCTTACAGACTTGCATACCTATAAGATATGAAAACATTGATAGCATCACAATTACATTGATGTTTCTACATTAACCAAGTTTAGCTTTTAAAGCAATGGCAGTACAGTGCTCTAAAATAACAGTTCTTATTTAATCAGTTGTTTAATTTTTATGGTTGCTTGCTCTGGAGAAAATAAAACTTAATAAACACAACGTTATGGGTAAACTTATGTTTTAAGAAATTTTTGTCTCATTAACACATGACTTATTTTTATATTCTTATACAGACTTTAATAAGAACTTATTCAGACCTTAGTAAATCAATCAGATATCTAAGAAAAGTACTCATGAATGAGCAATCCCATATCAAATTTACTTTACTTATTTATCAAAATATTAGAGAAATGTGTTGACAGTGTAAACCATTTTTATGTTGAAGGAAAGGTCCTAGAACCAAGGCATATTAGACATTTTGTAGATATTAATATTTTATTAGATTTTTGAACACCTAAAAAAATTGTAAGCTTAAATTTAAAGACATTGATTTTTATCTGTTTATCCAATTTAAATTGAAACATTTAAATCACGTGAATTAAAGATCTTTGGATCTCCTATTTAAATTTGTTTTAATGAGCGCTTTTTTATGAGCGCTCCTTGTATATGTTAATTTGTGTATCATATATATGATATACGGACATATGTATATGTGGACATACAACACATAACAAAAGTGTGCACACATAATAATAGTAAAGGCCTTGTAGCTTTTCTCAGGTGAAATCTCCATTGCAATGTTTCAAAAAGTCTACAGTTGGTCAAAGATAGAACTGATCTGAAAAACATTAACCTAGGTCTGTATGCTCAAAATCATGAGCTCAAAAAAAAAAGTATCTAAGGAAAAAAAAGAGTCCTAGAAAAAGTGACTGGCTAGTAATTAGTAAATACCATACAATTTACCTTTTTTTTCCCTTAGGCCTCAAATCAGTCTCCTACTAAGCTTTCAGGCTTCTTTCATTTACATTTCAATATAAATCATGGCTGAGGTCTGGAAGGAGCAGGAAAAACTGCTATTCTGAGCAGACACCTCAGGCCTAAGGCATTTTAACCATAATTTTGAGGTTCGGATGTTGAAAATTATGATACAAATTTAAGATACAATTCACAAAATTTTATATTTTTACATCTTGTTTTGTCAACAGATACCATTCTATGATTTACTATCCTTGTCCAAATTAATGCAGTGGTACACACAGTGACATTTCCCGAGGCTATCCAATTCAAAATTGGTGAAAAAAAGACTGTATGATTGGGAATTTACTTGCCAACTTGGAAGTAGAGTTCTTCAGTTTTCCATACTAAGTATTTAAGTTCTCTGGCATGAATTATCTGAAATCATAAACTAAACAATTACCTAAACCCGACTTTTAACTGCAAGATTCTGCAATGCTTCAAAAAGCCATTCAGATACCAGATTGTTAAAATAAAACATCATCATTTAGACACACATTCAGCTAAGATCATTCCCAAGAAACAATTTATAATATCAACACATTATTGCAGATGTCTTAAAGGGCCAGATACAAAGACACAAGACAGACAGAAAGGAGGTTCAGACTATGGCTGTCAGAGAGAACCGTTTAAACCAGAGCAGATAAGAGAAAAATCTCCTACACCAGTGTGCACCATAGATATCCACAGGGGGGGGACCACATGTTTTAACAGAGGGGAAACCTGAAATGTAAAATAAAGTGTCTCCATGGTGACTTCACTGCATTTAGTGTCCCCTTTTTCTTTTTCTCTTTTTTAACAAGACAGAGGTGGCATAATTCTTACAGTGCGGGGAGGAAGGAGGTAATTCCCTGAATCAACAGGGCTTTTGCAGCTGCTGGGAGTCCCTCAGTCCCTCCTTTTACTTACAGGATTAGCTCCTCTTGTTCAGTTCCACACCAAGCATGCTTCATCTCCTAATATTTCAGTAGACAGCTCTCACAAAGTTCCGGGGTGGAGGGCGGGTACCAAATTTGTAAATTAAAGTTCGATTCCTCAACTTGACGCCAATTAATACCAATTTAATAATGAGGACTGAGTTTTGAGAAAAAGAAAAAGGGAGGTTTATTGCTTTGCGAACAAAGGAGAAACACAGGGGACTCTGCCAAAGGTTATGACTCTCTTGATCTGGAGTGACAAGGGGTTTTAAAGGAGTTTCACTTGTTAACCTCGGAGATGCTCAGTTCTTAGGTCCCCACCAAGCATTGTCCTCTGCAATGGGTGTGCTCCAGGCAGCCAGCTAGGAGCTTCTATCATCCTGCTTAACAAAGGCGAGTAAAGTTCATCGCAGTTCCCTAAAACACAGTACAAAGGGGTGTCAGGCTTACTCTCTTTATTACCTATTTTTACGTCCAAAATCCTTAAGTTTTTACCACTGAAATCACACAACAAAATGAACAAAAACAAACAAACAATCAAAAAAATAGAACACAAAACAAAACACAAAAAACAGAAACCATGCGCCTAAACAGAAAAACAGTGGAACAGTGCAACATCTTGCTATAGCTCCAGGGTAGGAGTGCATGCGTGCCCGTCGGCCCCTCTCTACAGTTCCAGAGGAATTCCCTACAGAACAGAACAGAGGACAGAACGATTCTGGTTACTCTCCTGGAAAGGAGTATATGTGAGCCTACCCAGGCCACATCTCTGTCATCAGAAGAGATCTCCCTTAACCGGATATCAGATGTTATAAAAGCCCCACTTACCTATGGAGGACTCCTCCACCAGGTGCTTGCTAATAGTTTTAGTGCAGAGGTTCACTGCAGTGCTCCCCGGACTAAAGGCTCTTTTCCTAATATAGAGAAGATGGACCAAATCAGGCCTGTGTGGAGAGCTGTTTCTTGGTGCCTATGGTTGATATACCATTCTAATTTGTGAAAGTGCCACAGAAAGTAGGGTAAGCCTCCTTCTCATGGTACGCTTGAAAGCAACTGTTTGGAAAAAGTGGTTGCCAAGGCAGTGACCTCATTCAGTTCCTGAAGGATGCAACCTCACCTCACTTCCTTGGTAATGGAACTCTCTGAACTTGGGATGCAGGAAGCCAGGCACACAGAGTCAGTCCCAGTCCCAGTCCTAGTGGTCTCACTTGCTTCAATTTAACAAGGACAGAGTCAGTCTTTCTTGGTACCTACTGATGTGAGGATGGCCAAATGCCAGGAGTACTCTGAAGAGGGGCCTTTCCTAAAAAAGCAGGTAGTGGCTCACAGCTGGCTCCTGACCACTTCACAGAGTTGGATATGGAGACCAGATCTGAGACAGGATAGGCCATATCTGGGGAACATAGTATGGCCGAGCAGTCAGAGGACACTCCGGATAGTGAGAGACCTATTTGGGGGAAGGAGGTGCCTTTTTGGGTGTGGATGTGTGTTTGTGGTTTTGCCCCATGTTCTGAGAAGAGGTAGGAAAGTCGGTTTGTTTGGTTTGGAGTGAACTGTTTCTAGTAAGTTGTTTGACAAGGCGAGTGTTTCTATGTCTGTGTATCCCACTGTGTCCGTGGTTGTAGACATTAGAAAAAGAGAATGCATCAATGGATGTTTCCTGTCTAGTAGAAAGTTTCCCAGCATTCATCCTGCCCAATTTATGAATGCACTAGGGCTTGCCATATCGATGGGCAACACCTGCTATCTTCCTAAGTTCCTGTTTTCTTCCTGAAATCTAGCCACTCTCCAAAATAGGCTCATGCTTTTGAGTCCACGATATGTACCACCTCCAAGCACTGTGACATGGACATGTACTGGATAGCTGAAGGGATTGGCAAGCATCTCAGAAAACTCAGATATCGATGTGACCAGGAAAGTCTCAGTGGAGAACCCCTGCAATTTGCCTTTTGATTGCCTATTTTTCTGTTGCCCTGAATGTCAGTAAGTTCTTTGCCTGAGGCCACGCCTTTGTGAATCCTGAAGAAAACAGTTTTCAAACGGAAATGAATGGGCACCACCTGTGGCTCTTTGCTTAATTGCTTTGTAAAGGGATGTGTCTGAATCAGCCTCTTGGTCCTGTGTGAGCCTGTGGCTTAGATTCTCAGCACCTGATGGATCTAAAGAACGATCCCATGTGTGAATCCAAAATCAAAATGGCCAAAAATCAGTCACTGTGGATGAAGTGCCTCACATTCTTCTGTAAGGTTCCTTACCTACATCAAGTGAGAATAGGGATCCTTTGAGTCAAATGAGTTCTTCAAAGCCCTGCAGATGCTAGCCCATAGGTTCTTGGGTTTTCTTATGAATCCAATTCAAATAAAGAATCTAAACCCCACAGTCAGTAGGCCTCAAATTGGAGAACAGAGCTGTATTAATGGCAGACATATTTGATAACTCCTGGTTCACAGGGAGGGTGTCCAGGCCACCCTGACTATTGGCAAATGAGGGGAAAGGGACCTTATTTGGGACACTGTCTTGTGCTGCACCTCTCATGGAATCCTCTTGCCAGAAGTTATGGTGAGTGTCTATATGGAAGAAGATGAGTGCCATGTGGGAGTGTTTTGGTTTTAATTGTGGTCATTTGTGTGGCGGTTGGAAGAGATAATTGGGTCCACCTTGGCTTGAACTTCGGTGTGATTCCCCTTAGAGTCTGTGTTTTGGAATTGACCTCCGAGAAGGTATAAGGTCCTATGCCATTGTATATCTATATTTCTGGGACATCACTACAGAATGTAATTCAACGCTAAGTATACCAATCAAGGGCCCAATGAACTTCTGGGCTTCAAATCTTACCTAGATTTCTGTTTTCATACTTATATTGAAAGGTTAATAAAATAGGTACTTGTAACTTCTTGATTTTCTGTATGCTTAACAAAACACTGTTGAAATCTTGAGAACTGTTTGCTATTCTTGTTCCCAGAATGTGCTGTCCCCAACTGCCAAACTGCAGAATGTACTCGGTCAACCAGTTGCACGCAAACCGCCCACTCGCACTTACCCATCAATAAACTTTCCTTCCTGCCCTCTCCAAGGAAAATATATAAGCACTTCTTAAGCTGTTCTCAGGGCTCTCTGCTCTATTCAAGTGAGCTCTGAGCCCTTGCATGCCGGACTCCCAATAAAGCCTTTGCTGTTGCATGAGACAGTCTCTTGGTGGTCTCTTCCACCCACCCTCGCCCGATCTTTACATCTGGTGGCCCCAGTGAGATCCGGCAGCCGCAGATGAAAGACCCCCAACGGGCTCCTCTGGGGATAAATAAGGCCCCTCTTTCTGGTTTCAGGATTCAGGTTAGGGTTTCACAAAATGGCTATTGGTAAAGAGCGTGAGCTCTCTCCCATGGTGGCTGACACACATGTAACAGAGCCACAGGCCATGTCCCTGGGGGATGAACTCATGAAATCGAGGAACAATAGTCTCCTTTATTCAGTGATATTTTGTTTCGGATTCGGTATTGCCAGCCCATCATGTTTTGCCAGCTACTCAGTCATGGTCTCAGTATTGGACGTCCATTGCCTGTCTTTATTGTCTTGTCTTGTCTGTGTCTTGTGTCATTGCTTTTATTGTCTGTGTATATTTCATTATGGGACAGAGCACTTCAATGCCTCTGTTCATGACCCTTGATCACTAGACCAAAGTCTGCTTAAGGGCTCAGAATCTTTCTTTTTCAGTAAAACGCCGGATCTTGCAGATTCTGTGTCTCAGAATGACCCAACTTTGTAGTCAGATGTCCCCTAGAAGGATCTTTCTACTTCGCACTAATTTGAAAAGTTCGAGATATTGTCTTTTAGCCGGGGCCACGTAGACGTCCAGATCAACAGCCATATATCTTAACTTGTCAGGACCTCTGCAAATCTCCTCCTCCAAGGGTGAAGCCTTTCCTTGTCCCTGCACGGACTCCTACTCCTTCCCCCATGATTCTATCTCTTTAACTCTCTGCTCCTCCTCCTGCACCCTCTGTTCTCCCTGAGTCTCAAGACTCTACTGGACTCTCCTCCCCCTCCTTATCCTCTGCCTTCATCCCCCAACTGCCAACACCCTCTAAGTGATTCCCCTGCTGCTGACTCAGCCTCTCCACCATTCAAAGAAGCTAGGATGGCCCAGCGCCATCCAGATGACAGTCCCGTGGCACACAGAGCCCCTCCGTCCCTGGAGGAAGCTGGCCCGGCTAAAAGAACTCAGAGAACTCGCCAACGTTTTTACACCTGCCTACTTGGGATAACTGCCAACAACTCCTAGGGACTTTCTTTATGACAGAGGAATAAGAGAAAAACCTCCAAGAAGCTAAAAAAAAAATATCCTCGGACCTGATTGGCGACCAACACAACTTCCCAACATAATCAAAGCGAGCTTACCCTTAAACCAACCCAACTGGAACCCCAACACCTTTGAAGATAAAGAGCATCTGTCCAATTATTGCCTGGCTCTAATAGCAGGTCTCCAAGGGGCTGCTAGGTGACCAACTAATTTGGCCATGGTAAGAGAAATTATTCAAAGGCCTGATGAATCTCCCTCTTTGTTTCTAGAAAGAATTATGGAGGCATATAAAAGATATACTCCTTTCGATCCTCAGGCAGCGGATCAAAATTCATCTGTAACAATGGCCTTAATTGGGCAAGCTGCCATGGATATTAAAAAAATTTAAAAGAGAGATTTAGTCAGAGAAGCTGAGAAAGTATACTATAAGAGAGAAACAGGGAGAAAGAAAGGGAGCAAAGGAAGGATGAGAGAAGCAAAAGACAGACTAAGGGATTGACCAAGATCCTTGTCACAACAAGAAAGAGGCCAGAAATTAAGACATAAGGTGACAGTAAGGGTTACCTGGGGCCATGCAAGAGGCCACCCCTGGCCTCAGATCAATGTGCCTACTGTAAAAAAAAAAAAAGGACACTGGGCCAAAAAGTGCCCTATAAAGAGACAGCCACGCCAGCCAGCCATTGTGACTCTGGTGCATGACTAAGAAAGTTGGGGCTCAGATCACTTCCCCTAGCTCAGGGTAACTTTTGAAGTGTAGCGGACCCCAGTAAACTTTGAAATGAATACAGGAGCAGTATACGAAGCCCTTAAGGCCCCATTGGGCCCTCTATCAAATAAAAGGTCTGTAGTTCAAAGGGCTAATGGCAGTAAATATCGGGCTTAGACTACTAAGAGGACCATGGACCTAGGTAAAGGAAAAATCCATCACTCCTTCCTAGTAATCCAGGAATGCCTGGACCCATTGATGGGCAGAGATCTGCTCACCAAGCTCTTGGCCTTAATAACTTTTAACCCTGAAGGCTACCAAATGAAATTTCTAAATCCTTTAGTATAAACTCCTATAGTCACGGCTTTAACTAAATTAGTAGAAGATGAACATCCACTCTTCACACCCCCCAAGACTGATCAAACAGGCAAGCTACGCCAGAAATGGATAACAGATTACGCAGATGCCTGGGCAAAAACTGCTGGGTTAGGCCTGGCCGTGAAACAACCTCCAATAACAGTGGAGTTAAAAACCTCAGCCTCCCCAATTAATGTCAAATAATATCCTCTAAGCAAAAAAAGCTAAAGATGAGATAAGGCCCCATATTCAGAAATATCTGACCTTAGGCGTCCTAAGGCCCTGTCAATTGGCCATGAACACTCCCCTGCTACTAGAAAAAAAAGCCAGGAACCGGGACAATGGCCCTGTTAAATACCTAAGAGAGATCAACAACAGAGTGCAGGACATTCACCCCACGGTACCTAATCCGTACAATCTGCTTAGCACTCTGAACCCTGAGCGGAAATGGTATACTGTTCTGGACTTAAAAGATGCTTTCTTTTGCTTGCCTCTGCATAAAGATAGTCAGTTGCTGTTTGCTTTCGGGTGGGTAGACCCAGAAACCTGAACGTCTGGTCAACTAACTTGGACTAGACTCCCACTGGGGTTCAAAAACTCCCCCACTCTCTTTGATGAAGCCCTCCACAGAGATCTCAGCAATTTCAGAACTACGCACCCCAAAGTCACCCAGCTTCAATACGTGAATGACCTGCTACTGGCAGCCAACACCAAGGAAAACTGTGAGTCTGGGACCCAAGCACTATTATATGAGCTTGCTCAACTCGGGTATAGAGTTTCGGCCAAAAAGGCCCAAATTCGCTGGCATGAAGTAATCTTACTGGGCTGTTTCCTTAGGGGCAGTAAACGATGGCTCACTGAGCCCAGAAAACAAACCATTGCCTAGATACCACCCCCATCTAACAGGAGACAACTCAGAGAGTTTCTTGGGACTGCTGGCTTTTGCAGGTTATGGATACCTGGGTTTGCGTTTTTAGCTGCTCCTTTATACCCGGTGTTAGAGGGAGATGCCCAATTCCAATGGACCCCTGATCACCAGGAAGTTTTTTATAATATCTATGGACACTGACACTGAACACCTCAACTTCACTGAGCTCAGGCTGCAATTACAGAAAGCCCTACACTACGTTAAAAATGTACACCAACTCACTCACCTTGGTTCAATGAAACTGCAGGCATTCCTGTAGGATTAAGAACAGAGTTTTCCACTAACCGACTCACAGCGAAAGAAAATAACTGAACGGGTAACAAAAGCCTGTCGAGTCCGTCAATTGGTTAATGCTTACCCTTCCAGTTTCCTAGAGGAAAGCACCTATGAGGAACCAGAAAACGACTATTTTGGGAAGTGGACAATAGTGAAATTAAGCCAGCAAGGTATGGACTTAAATACCTCCTAGTCTTTGTAGATACATTTTCAGGATGGACTGAAGACTTCCACACATACACACACACACACAAAAAAAAAAAAAAAACTGCACAAATGATTTTCAAGAAGATTCTGAAAGATATTTTTCCAAGATACGGTCTGCCTAAGGTAATAGGGCCTGATAATGGACTGGTGTTCATGGCCCAGGTAAGTCAGGTGTTAACTGGGACCCTGTGGATTAATTTTAAGTTACATTATGCTTATATACACCAGAGCTCAGGACAGGTAGAAAAAATAAATAGAACCATTAAAGAGACCTTCACAAAATTAAGCTTAGAGCCCGGCATAAAAGATTGGATTATGCTCCTGCCTTATGCACTGTTTCATGCGAGAAATATTCCCTCTCTTTCTTTGTGTAACCTCACCCCCTATGAAATTCTCTATGATTCCCATCATCCAATAAGGGACCTAACCCCAACTCTAAGGCTTAACGATCACTTCCACACCCCCTTGCTTGACAGACTTAAAGTCATTGAAAGAACTCAGCGATAACTGTTGAAACAGCTGGCCACTGCCTACCAACCAGGGGAGGAGGGGACTCTAAATCAATATCATGTAAGAGACTTCGTCTACATAAGACAACATCAGGTGTCATCCCTGGAACCCCACTGGAAAGAAACATACCAGGTGCTACTTATAAAACCTAAAGCGTTAAAGTAGACGGAATCACTTTTTGGATCCATGCCTCTCATCTCAAGCCTTCGCTGTGTCCAGAATCTTGTTGGAAACTGGAAAAGCGTGGTAACCATTTCAAATTGCGTATTCGCTATGTGGATAAGACTATAGACTCTCCCCTTGGCCACCAGTAGTTCTAACCCTCATCACCCCGTTCAGCAGCAATGGCTGATCACAAATCCTACTAGACAAGAAGTATAGTCTATCTCGCATACAGGCCCCATAGAGACCTGGTGGCCATCTCTCCACCCAGACATTTGTCAGGTCGGTATAGGTCTTTCCTATTGAGATATCCCTGATGAAGAGGATCCCACTAAAATCCCATTAAATCTCTTCTGTACCATAGATAATGGAAACAAATATTATGGATGCAGGGACACGCGAGACAGATTCAGGTTTTACTAGCCTAGATTACTATGTTTGCCTGGCGGACTATCAAAGCCACAAACAGCCACGGCTGTGTGGGGGAGAAGCCGACTTCTTGTGTAAGTCAAGGGAATGTGAGCATACAGGGGCTGCCTGGTGGAACCCAAACTCCTCATCAAATTCAGTACACAGCATTGGCCATATTACCAATTAGACAACCAAATACTATGGCCCCCAGAGGGTTCTCTAGATCCTCAAATTCTGAGTGACATTTTTAACTTCGGCAAGTTCTCAAAAGGGGGAAATTTCCCTATGTGGAATCATTTTTCCTCTTTTTCTCACATCCTGTACTATGCTTCTCCAATAGTTTCTCACCCTCAGCCTTCTGCTCTAGACTCTCTGCTATCACTCCCATCTTAGCAACCTGATTTCTCCTCTCCAATTACTAAATCAAAAACCCAAACCTCCGCTGGTTCTCAGAACATTGCCCCGTTGCTGAGGTAGCAGGTACCGAGGTACCCCTTCACCCACTCACTCCTCTCTTTTCCTGTCAGGGCCTGCACTAGGTCCCACCAAGTCCTCTAGCAAGCTAACCCAAAGCTCAAACCAGCTGAGAAGAGCCCTCAGACCCCTATCCACGATGTAATGAAAATGGCATTTAAAGTTGCTTTGTCATCACTGAAAAGAGGTTTCTAAGAATTTAAAGTCCCTCAAAGGCTTTTTGGAATATTTACTCCCATCTTCCCCTCTGCTATACCTGTTCTAATGCTCAAGTTTTGTTCTAGGAAAATCCCAAACCCCTTTACCATTTTTCTTTTACATCTCTCTTTTCTCATTCTTAGATCCATGGAGCTGCTCTCAGCCTCGACTACCCCATCTTCCCCCTCTGTACCAGGTCCACAGAAATGTCTTAAATGACCTTCTCCAGAAGTCTTCACCAAGGCTTACTTTAGGTCTTTCAGCAAAAGAGTCCCTCTGAAAGAGTTCAATGTACATAAACTTCCACTTTTCGTGTTGCCCTGTTCTACTTGGCCACTGGCTGGAAAAATCACCACCCCTAAGCTAGACACTGCCTTTCCAGTTTTTCACAAAATATGTGAACAAGGCCTCTGGCCTTGAGCTGGGGCTTCACCTAGATGCCTACATTTCTAAGATAAAAAAGTTAGCAACTGGTCTCCATGGTGACAGCTGGCAGGGAGAATAAAAGAGACAAAAAAGCTCTCCCCTTCCAAGGTGTCCTTGAAAAGTTAACTTGCCCAGAACAGAGGAAAAAAAAAAAAAAAACAGAAACAAAAACTAATTTTTGTGAATTTCTGCAGACTATGAACTTCTGAGCCCCTTCCCTTACATGTTGGGTACAAATTCTAAAACTACCAAAACTTGGGGTTCAGGGGATTAATTGATTACAACAGAAGCAATGCCCTCTAAATCCGGATGCAACCAAATAAGAATGTTTTCCTCACTTTGGTGCTATCTTAGGTGCATTTTCTTGTCCATTCCTAAAACAGTATAATTCTATACACTTTAACATTATTTATGTTTACATAAAATGGTCAATAGATGTGATTAATTATGTAATCATGCAGATGTTTTTCAGAGTGCTCTATCATGACGTAGGTTCATTTAAAGTTCAAATAGGGGGGCATACAACCCGGTTCCACCGGGAACCTGTATCCCTCACTTTGGCCATCCTATGAGGAATAATAATTGCTGAAGGGGTGGGCATAGGAACAACTGCCCTAGTCCATGAGACACAACAAAGACACAATTAGAAGCAGAAATAGACCAAAGCTTAAAGACATTAAAAACCAACATCACAGCTTTACAGGAATTTTAACCTCTCTCTCTCTGAAGTTGTTTTACAGAGCAGGCGAGTGTTGGACCTCCTCTTCATGAGAGAAAGTTGCCTTTTTGCTTGCATTGAGGGAAGAATGTTGTTTTTATGCCGACAATACTGGAGTTGTAAAAGAATCTATGAGTAAATTAAGAAAACGACTTGAAGAGCGTCAAAGAGAGACAGAGGCCCCAGAAGGGAGGTTTGATTCTTTGTTCACATAGTCAACCTGGTTAACTATGCTTTTATCTGCCATGGCAGGTCCATTTATAATCCTCATATTATTGCTAACGGTAGGACCCTGTTTGCTCAACCGTGTAGTTTCCTTTCTAAACCAAATCGAACATGTTATTAAACCTAACCATACACTGTTCTCTCAATCTAATTTTACAGAAAAGTGGGGACAGAGTTGGTCTTAAAATACAGGAATATAGAGGATCTTCCACCTGCTGAGAAACTCAAAGGTCCATGCAGAAATGATCCCTGGAGAAGATGTAGGCAACTATGAAGGACCTGAGACAGCAAAAGTCTTCCATGGCAAACAACCTGCTCAGGATGAAGGGATGTGTCTGAATCAGGCACTCTCTTCTTAATGTATAGAAGATGGACCAAAGCAGGCATTTGTTGAGCTGCTCCTGCATGCCTATGTTTGACATACCACTGTAACTTGTGAAAGTGTCACAGTAAGTAGGGGCAGCCTCCTTCTCATGGGAACCTTGGAAGCAACTGTTAGGACAAAGTTGTTGCCAAGGCAGTGACCTCATTCCGTTCCTAAAGGAAGTGACCTCACCTAACTTCCTTGGTGATGGAACTCTCTGAACTTGGAATCCAGGAAGCCAGGCACAAAGAGCCAGTCCCAGTCCAAGCCCCAGTGGTCAAACTTATTTTGATTTACCAAGGACAGACTCAGTCTTTCTTGGAACCTACTGATGTGAGGATGGCCAAATGCAAGGAAAGCTATGAATAGGGGCATTTCCTGAGAAAGCAGGCAGTGGCTCACCGCTGGCCCCTGACAACTTCACAGAGTTGGCCAAAAGACCAGATTTGAGACAGAACAGGCCATTTCCAGAGAACATAGTATGGCCCACCAGTCAGAGGACACTCCGGATAGTCACAGACCTACATGGGGGAAGGAGGTGCCTTTGTGGTGTGGGTGTGGGTTTGTGGTTTTGTCTCATGTTCTGAGAATAGGTATGAAAGGTGGTTTGTTTTGTTTGGAGTGAACTGTTTCTACTAAGTCGTTTGACAAGGTGAGTGTTTCTATGTCTGTGTATCCCACTATGTCCGTGGTTGTAGACATTAGAAAGGAGAATGCATCAATGAATATGTCCTATCTAGTAGAAAGCTTCCCAGCATTCATCCTGCCCTATTTATGAATGGACTGCAGCTTGCCTTATTGATGTGCAACACCTGCTATCTACCTAAGGTCCTGTTTTCTTCCTGAATTCTCGCCACTCTCCAGAATAGGCTCATGGTTTTGTGTTTAAGATATGTACAACCTTGAAGCTCTGTGACATGACCATGTACTGAATAGCTGAAGGGAATGGCGAGCATCTAAGAAAACTCAGATATCAGTGTGACCAGGAAAGTCTCAGTGAAGAAACCCTGCTTGGGGCCTTTTGTTTACCAATTCTTCTGTTGCCCTGAATGTCAGGAAGGTCTTTTCCTCAGTCCACCACTTTGTGAAGCCTGAAGAAAACAGTTTCCAAATGGAAATGAATGGGCATTACCTGTGGCTCTTTGCTTAATTGCTTTGGAATGGATGTGTCTGAATCAGCCTATTTGCCTTGTGTGAGGGTGTGGCTTAGATTCTCAGCTCCTGATGGATCTAAAGAAAGATCCCAGGTGTACATCCAAAACCAAAATGGCCAAAAAAGCAGTCCTTGTGGATGAAGTCTCTCGCCTCTTCTGTAACTTTCCTGACCTCCATCAAGTCAGAATAGGGATCCTTTGGTTCAAATGAGTTCTTCAAAGCCCTGCAGAGGCTAGCCCATAGTTGCTTGGGTTTTCTCAAGACTCCAATTCACATAAGGAATCCAAACCCCACAGTCAGTTGGCCTCAAATTGAAGAAGCGAAGCAGTATTAATGGGAGGCCTATTTGATCTCTCCTGGTTCACAAGAAGGGTGTCCAGGCCACCCTGACTTTAGGCAAATTAGGTGCAAGAGAGCTTATTTTGGACACGGTCTTGGGCTGTGCCCCTCATGGAAAACTTTTGCCAGAGGTCATTATGAGTGTCTATATGGAAAAAGATGAGCGCCACGTTGAAGTGTTTTGTTTTAAATTGTGGTCATTTGGGTGGCGGTTGGAAGAGATGACTTGGTCCACATGTTCATGAACTCTGGTGTGATTCCCTTAGAATCTGAGTTCTCAAACTGACCTCAGAGAAGTATTGCTATGAATAGCGTTGAGATTTAAGGAAGCCAGGCATGAGTGTCGCCCTTGGAAACTAAGTTCTAGGCCCAGGATGGCTTTCCACAGAGCACTAGGCCTCTCAGCCAGGATACCACATGATTTTATTCTGAAAGATTTGGCACCCAGAGTTGAGAGTCAAAACTCATATGGACCTCACATTGTAGACCTCAATGGGAATAATATCATGTGATCTTTTGGCCACTCTTTGGGAAGCCTTACCTGTGAGTGTTCTCCAGAGCTTTCATTGAAATTAGCTTCCTAAAAATTTAATGGTTCCTGAAAGAATTGAAACTCACAGTGCCTCCAACTTCATCCTTGAAAAATGGCTAGAAAAATACCATAAAATTTTTGAAATTCCCATCACCAGGTGGCACTGGAGAACATTTGGATGTCCTGTTACTGATCATGAATATACCAGACAGTGCCTTGATTGACTGGGTTTCATGTAAATGGTGTAGAACAGAGATGCCAGTAAGTTGGACTCTGTTGAGTAGTTGGCCTACAGCAGTGGTGGGCAGGTATGTGATAAAACATCTGTGGTGGGGTCATGTGGATCTTCCATTGGCATCCAAATGGCTTGTGACTGACATGGTGCAGCCAGCAGAACCTTCCATGTAAAGGCAACTTGTTATATGGAGAGTTTTCAGGACATTGTTCAGAATCAGGTTGCTATGGTCAAGGAGGCAAGCTATGTGGGATAGAATCCTGGTTCTTGTATCCTCCTGCAGAACCTGACCCACCACACATGACAGAACTCCCTCTTGTACTGTGACCCAATTGAACTCCTTTTATTTCGTGAAGCAAATACCAAACTCCCAGTGCAGCAGGAAGAAACACCATGAAAATGGAGGATGACCATATGGCTTCACAGTGCACATGGGGAGACCTTTAGCCCCCAGTGGCCACAGTTTACCTAAAAAGAGAATTTAGCACTGCTGCCTCATGTTCATTGGGAAATAAGAAAGCATGTCCTCCAGGTCTCATAGATGCAGACCAAGCTTTTATGGTCTCACTAGAAAGGAAGCTAAAGCTCCTGACAACAACATATTTTTCAAGTGCCCAATCTCACAGGCAGTTTCTCAAGAAGTCTCTATGCCAGCAGACCTCCATGTTTGTGGAGTGTTTACCCTTTCCCTTACCTTTGGAAACTCCTCTGCCACTTCCAAGGTTGTGGGCTCCTGAGCATATTCCATTCCAGATATTTGTTCACAGGTTTTCTAAATCTTCTCCTCTAATTGTGTCTTACTTGGGGCGAAGGTATTGTCAAGGCATTGTTCTGAATGAGAGTGGGAAGATTTTTGTGTAGCACATATTTACATACACATTGGATTCATTTTTCAATTTTCCATTCGAAATACTGAATCCTTGACACTAACCCATACCCTACTAGATTCTGACTACTAATTCTAATATAATGGAGAAAAATAACCCAAACAGAATAGAAATACTAGCACTTCATAGGAGGCATGGTGTATAGTTGGTCTTCCTATTTGCATGATATAGGGTTGGAGTTGTAAATCTTGTCAATTTTTTGTTGAAAGAGTTCTGCATGTGTTTTTAAAGTTATCACATATGTGAATTCCTGTCTCCCTTTTTCTGTAGCCAATTCAGCACATGTATTTTTATATGAACATATAGAATCCTACCTGGTATCACACCTGTATTCTTGAGAGGTGGCTAACTTGGCAGATACAAAGTGTGAGAAGAAATCACTCCTCCTAAACGCTTTTGGAACTGATAATTCAAATTATGAGTGAGCTTCTTAGTTAAAAAACATTATACATAAATCCATGTTCAGTAAAATTAATATTTTTGGATCTGTGGATGATATATATTTCACGATGAATTTTAATTGGCATATATATTGCTACTTTTTAATGTCTCTGTGTGTATTTTGTATATATATATATATATATATATATATATATATATATATATATATATACACTCTAGATTTGTCAAAATATGAAATATATGTATCTTATTATACACTCCCTAAATTCATTCATGTTCATGTATGTGGTTTTATATTCAACTTTTCATAAGATTATTTTCAGAAATATTCATCCATCTGAAATACATATTTGTTTTATAGTATTGAAAACTCACTTCAGTAAATGGTGCAAACAAATCCTTATATTTTTACAGTAACTGACCCACTTTAACATCAATGCAAGTAGATTCCTATGGGACATGATGTGTATTTTGGCGTTCATTTTTATACAACACTGGTACATTACTATTTCTTCAGTTTTTGTACATCATAGAATATACATTTCAGCCACAACTTCATAAATTTAAAGAAATTTGTAACACATTCTATCACTTCCTGCTTCAGAACATATGTATTCCTCTTTGTTTTTGACTGGTCATTTCATGAGACTTCTTTCCACACACATTACTGTCGATTTCCATTATCAATTTTGAAGCAAAATTCACACACTCTTTATGATGAACCACAACCGTAATATTACCATTGGATGTATAAATGGTTGGAATGAATGTATGTATATCAATATATGATTCCCTGTGTATTTTCAGATATCAATTTATTCCAATTTCTAAAGTTTGAACCAGTTGTATTATTTATTCGCAGTATGGACTATTCATGCATTATGTCTATATTCATACACACATGGTACACCTCTATGTATCCCCAATACTAATTTACACCTCTTCAAAATATTGCTCCAAGAGATGGTGGTAGAAATACTCATGTCACCTGATCTACATATACATTTTATCACAGTAATATTCTGGCCACAAAATGCAAAGTCACACTTACGATTGTACCAAAGCCTAAATGGAATGTGAGTATGGATTATGAAAATCACCCATGTCCAGGTTGCCTAATGCTCTCAAATGTCAATGCTATTGGTGACTACATATTTGTTTCTTCCTAAGATTATATATTCAATCTCAAGCCTGTTGAAAATGTCTATTGGTATCACTCATTTTATACTTTGCCTGATTTCCTTATGTCTCTATTGATATCTGCTTTCCTAAATATTTTCCCCAGTTCATCATTGTGACTGACTCTTCACATGTGCTGACATTTACATTTTCTCTCTACCCAAAACCCTATTGCTAAAGAACTTTTTGTCCAAATCCTATACTCACACTTTTTTCTAATCTTACCAACTCTCTTCGTAATCTTACCAACTCTCCCTTTTTGAATGAATGTTCTCCTCAACATTCAATCATCTAAGGTACAAGATCCTATGCCATTGTGTATAGATTTATCTGAGACATCTGCACAGAACATAATTCAAAGCTAACTATCCCAATCAAGGACCCAATGACTTTCTGGGCTTTAAATCTTACTGAGATTTCTGTTTTCATACATATATTCCACCTCTATAATCTTATAAATATCGCAGGTTTCCAATACCATTATTCATCCAGCAGAATGATCCTAACCCAAATCAAACATGTTATTAACCCTAAACATACACGATTCCCTCAATCTACCTTTATAGAAGAGCAGGGACAGAGTTGGTCTTACAATACAGGAATGTAGGAGATCTTCAACCTGCAGAGAACCTCAAAGGTCCATGCAGAAATTATCCCTGGAGAAGATATAGGCAGATATGAAGGACCTCAGAGAGCAAAAGTCATCTTCCATGACAAACAACCAGGTAAGGATGAAGGGATGTGTCTGAAGCAGTCTCTCTCTTCTTAATGTAGAGAAGATGGACCAAACCAGGCCTGTGTGGAGAGCTGTTCCCGGGTGCCTATGGTTGATATTCCATTTTAACTTGTGAAAGTGTCAAAGGAAGTAGGGGCAGCCTCCATCTCATGGACCCTTCGAAGCAACTGTTAGGACAAAGTGGTTGCCAAGGCAGTGACCTCATTCAGTTCTAGAGGAAGTGACCTACGTCACTTTCTTGTTGATGTAACACTCTGAACTTTGGATCCAGGAAGCCAGGCACTCTGAGGCAGGCCCAGTCCCAGTTGCAGTGGTCTCACATGTTTGGATTAACCAAGGACAGAGTCAGTCTTTCTTGGCAACTACTGAATTGAAGATGGACAAATGCCAGGAAAGCTCTGAAGAGGGGCTTTTTTTTTTTGATAAAGCAGGCAGTGGCTCACCGCTGGCTCCTGACAACTTCACAGTTTTGGCCAAGGAGACCAGATCTGACATACGACAGCCCATTTCAGGGGAACATAGTATGGTCCACCAGTCAGAGGATGCTCCGGATAGTCACAGACCTACTTGGGGAAAGAAGGTGCCTTTTTGGGTGTGTTTGTGTGTTAGTGATTTTGTCTCATCTTCTAAGAATATGTAGGAAAGTGGTTTGTTTAATTTGGAGTGGCCTGTTTCTAGTAAGTGCTTTGAGAAGGTGAGTGATTCTGTGTATCCCACTGTGTCCGTGGTTGTAGACAATAGAAAAGAGAATGCATCAAAGGATGTGTCCTGTCTAGTAGAAATCTTCACAGCATTCATCTTGTCCAATTTATGAATGGACTGCAGCTTACCTTATAGATGGGCAACACCTACTACCTTTCTACATTCCTGATTTCTTCCTGAATTCTGGCCACTCTCCCATAGGCTCATGGTTTTGTGTTCAAGATATGTATCTCCTCCACAATCTGGGACATGGCCATGTACTGGATAGCTGAAGGGAATGGTGAGTATCACAGAAAACTCAGATATCAGTGTGACCAGGAAAGTCTCAGTGGAGAAACTCTGCTTTGGGAATTTGCTTTTCTAATGTTCTGTTGCCCTGAATGTAAGGAAGGTCTTTGCCTAAGGCCACACCTTTCCAAAGCCTGAAAATATCAGTTTTCAAATGGAAATAAATGGGCATCACCTGTGGATCTTTGCTTAATTGCTTTGCAAAGGGATATGTCTGAATCCACCTCTTAGTGCAGTGTGAGTCCATGGCTCAGATTCTCAGCCCTGATGGATCTAAAGAAAGATCCCATGTGTGCATCCAATTCCAAAATGGCCAAAAGAGCAATCATTGTGGATGAAGTCTCTTGTTTTCCTCTGTAAGGTTCCTGATCTCCATCAAGTGAGAAGAGGGATCCTTTGGGTCAACTGAGTCCTTCAAGCCCTGCAGAGGCTAGCCCATAGGTGCTTGGGTTTTCTCATGACTCCAAATCACATAAAGAAACTATACCTGACAGTCACTATGCCTCAAATTGGAGAAGTGGAACAGTATTAATGGCAGGCATCTTTGATCAGCCCTGGTTCACAGGAACAGTGTCCAGAAACACTGACTTTAGACAAATGAAGGGCAAGGGAGTTTATTTTGACATTGTCTTGTGCTGTGTGCCTCATGGAAACTTCCAGCCAAGGTTATGATTAGTGTCTATATGGAAGAAGATGAGGGGCATGTGTGAGTGTTTTGGTTTTAATTCTGGTCATTTGTGTGGCGGTTGGAAGAGATGACTGGGTCACCAGGGATTGAACCCTGGTGTGTTTCCCCTTAGAGACTGAGTTCTGAAACTGACCTCAGAGAAGTATTGCCATGAATTGTGTTGGGATTTTAGGAGGCCACGCATGAGAGTCGCCCTTGGAACCTGAGATCTAGGACCAGGGTGGCTTTCCACAAAGAACTGGGAATCTCAGCCTGGATATCACATGATTTTATTCTGAAAGACTTGGCAGCCATAGTTGAGAGTCAAAACACATAGGACCTCACATTGTAGACCTCAATGGTCCTGGCTTCAAGTGACCTTTTGTCCACTCTTTGGAAAGCCTTGCCTGTGAGAGTTCTCCAGAATTTTCTTTGAATTGAGCTTTCTCAACATTTAATGGTTCCTGAATAATTGAAATTCACAGTGCATCCAATGTCATCCTTGAAAAATGGCTAGATAAATACCATGAAATTTTTGAAATTCCCATGACCAGGTGGCACTCCAGAAACATTCGATGTCCTATTGCTTATTATGAGTGAACCAGACAGTTCCTTGATTGACAGGGTTTTCTGAAAATTGTTTAGAACAGAGATGCCAGTAATTTGTAGCCTGCTGAGTAGTGGGCGTAGAGCAGTGGTGGGCAGGTGTGTGATAAAATATCATGGTGGGTCCATGTGGATCTGCCATTGGCTTCCAAATGGCTTGTGACTGACATAGTGCAGACTTCAGACCCTTATATGTAAAGGCATCTTGTTCTATGGCGAGGTTTCAGGGCAATGTTCAGAATCAGGTTGCTATGGACAAGGGAGCAATCTTTGAGAGATAGAAGCCTGGTTTGTGCATTTTCTTGCAGACCATAACCCACCACACATGACAGAACTCTCTCCAGCACTGTTTCCCAGTTGAACTCCTTGTATTTCGTGAAGCATGTACCAAACTCCAAGTGCAGCAGCAAGAAACACCACGAAAAGTGGAGGATGACCAAATTGTTTCACAGTCCACACGGGGAGAAAATAAACCCCCAGGGGCTACAGTTTATCTACAAAGAGAGAATTCAGCAGTACTGCCTTGTGTTCATTGGAAAATAAGAAACTTTGTCCTCCAGGTCACATAGATGCAGACCCAGCTTTGAGGGTATCACTACATAGGAAGCTTAACTCCTGACAAAAACCTATATATCATTGCCCAACCTCAGTGGCAGTTTCTCTAAAAGTTTTAGGCATGCAGAACTCCATGTTTGTGGAGTGTGTACCGTGTTCTTACTTTTGGAAACTCTTATACCACCTCCAAGTTTGTGCACTCCTGAGCATTTTCCATTCCAGAAATGTAATCACAGATTTTGCAACTTTTCTTCTCTAATTGTGTCTTACTTGGGGCGAAGATAATTTCAAGGCATTGTTCTGGATGAGAGTCAGAAGATTTGTTTTAGCACATATTTGCATACACATTGGATTAATTTTCCTATTTTTCCATTCGAAATTCTGAATCCCTGACACTAACCCATATTCTAATAGACTCTGACTACTAATTCTAATATGATGGAGAAAAATAACCCAAACAGTACATAAATACATGCAGTTCAGGGTTGGACTTGCCTTTTGCATGATAAAGGGTAGGTATTATGAATCTAGTCAATTTTTAATTGAAATAGTTCTCCATGTGTTTTGAAAGTTAACAAATATGTGAATTACTGTCTCCCATTTTCTGGAGCCTATTCAGCACATGTATTTTTATATGCACAAATAGAATCCTACACGGTATCACACGTACATTCTTTTGAGTTACATGACTTGGCAGATACAAATTGTGAGAAGTGATCACTCGTCCTAAACGCTGTTAGAACTGAAAATTCAACCTATGGGTGAGCTTCCCAGTGGAACAACATTATACATAAACCCATGTTCAGTAAAATGAATGTTTTTGCATCTTTATGATATATATTTCATGATGAATTTCGATTGGCATATATATTGCTATTTTTTAATTTCTGTGTTTGTGTGTGTGTGTGTGTGTGTGTATATACTCTCCAGATTTTTAAAAATATGAAAATTATGTGTCTTACATACACTCCCTAAATTCATTCATGTTCATGTATGTGGATTAATAATCAACTTTTCACAAGATTATTCTTAGAAATACTCAAACACCTGAAATACATATTTGTTTCCTAGTACTGAGAACTAACTTCAGTGAAAGGTGCATACAAATTCTAATATGTCTACATTAACTGACCCAGTTGAACATCAATGCATGTTGGTTCCTATGGGACACGATGTGTATTTTGACGTTAATTTTTATTCCACACTGGTACATTACTATTTCTTCAGTTTATGCACATCTTAGCATATATATTTCATTCACTAGTTAGCAAATTTATAGGCATTTGTTTCACTTTCAGTCACTTCCTGCTCCAGAACACATGTATTTCTCTATGTTTCTTGACTGGTCTATTCATGAGACTTTTTTTCCAAATATATTGTTTTCGATTTCCATAATCAATTTTGAAGAAAAACTCACACACCTTTCATGATTAACCATAACCATAAGATAATCATTAGATATATAACTGGTTGGAATTAATGATTGTATATCAATATAACATTTCTTATATATTTTCAGATATCCATTCAATCCATTATTTAAAGTGGATCTAGTTATATTATTTATTCACAGTATTGTCTATTCATGCATTATGTCTATATTAATAGAAACAGGGTACACCTATTTGTACCCCCATACGAATTTATAAATCTTCAAAATATTGCTCTCAGAAATGGTGGAAGAAATACTCATGTCACCTGATCTACATACACATTTTATCACAGAAATATTCCGGACACAAAAAGGAAAGGTCACACTTACAATTGTACCAAAGCCTAAATGAAAAGATAGCATCCATTACTAAAATCATCCATGTCCAGGTTGCCTAATGCTCTCAAATATCAATCCTATTGGTGACTACATATTTGTTTCTTCCTAAGATTATATATTCAACTTCAAACCTGTTTAAAATGTCTAACCCTATCACACACTTTATACTTTGCTTGATTTCCTAATGTCTCTATTGATATCTGCTTTCCTACATGTTTTCCCCAGTTCATCATTGTGACTGACTCTTCACATGTGCTGACATTTACATACACTCTCTACCCGAAACCCTATTGCTGAAGAACTTTTGGTCCAAATCCTATGCTCACTCTTCTTTCTAAATCTACCAACTACCTTCCTAATCCTACCGACTATCGGTTTTTGACTGGATGCTCTCTTCAACATTCAATCATCCAAGGTACAAGGTCCGATGCCAGTGTATATTGATTTATCTGAGACATCTGTGCAGCACATAACTCAAAGTTAAGTATCCCACTCAAGTCCCCAATGCCCTTCTGGGCTTCAAATCTTACCTAGATTTCTGCTTTCATACTTATATTTCACATGTATACTCTTGTAAATATCGCAGGTTGCCAATACCATTATTCATCCCGCAGAATGATTCGTAACCCAAATCGAACTTGTTATTAACCCTAACCATACACTGTTCCCTCAATATAACTAACTTAAGAGCAGCGACAGAGTGGGTCTTACAATATAGAAATGTAGAAGATCTTCCACCTGCTTAGAACCTCAAAGATCCATGAAGAAATGATCCTTGGAGAAGATGTAGGCAGCTATGTAGGACCTGAGAGAGCAATAGTCATCTTCCATGCAAACAACCTGGTCAGGATGAATTGATGTGTCTGAATCAGCCTCTCTCTTCTTAATGTAGAGAAGATGGACCAAACCAGGCCTCTGTGGAGAGCTGTTCCAGGGTGCCTATAGTTGATATACCATTATAACTTCTGAATGTGTCACAGGATGTTAGGGCAGCCTCTATCTCATGGGAACCTTGGAAGCAACTGTTAGGACAAAGTGGTTACCAAGGCAGTGACCATATTCAGTTCCTGAAAGAAGTGACCTCACTTCACTTCCTTGGTGATGGAATTCTCTGAACTTGGGATCCAGGAAGCCAGGCACCCAGAGCCAGTCCCACTCCAGACCCAGTGGGCTAACTTGTTTGCTTTTCCCAAAGACATAGTCAGTCTTTCTTGGTACCTGCTGATGTGAGGATGGCCAAATGCCAGCAGAGCTCTGAAGAGGGGCCTTTCCTGAGAAAGCAGGCAGTGGCTCACTGCTGGCTCCTTACAACTTCACGGAGTTGGACATTGAGACCAGATGTGAAACAGGACAAGCCATTTTGGGGGAACATAATATGGCCCACCAGTCAGAAGACACTCCGGATAGTCACAGACCTATTTGGGGGAAGGAAGTGCCTTTGCCGTTGTAGGTGTGAGTTTGTGGTTTTTTCTCATGTTCTGAGAATAGGTAGGAAAGGTGGTTTGTTTGGTTTGGAGTGGACTGTTTCTAGTAAGTCGTTTTACATTGTGAGTGTTTCTATGTCTGTGTATCCCACTGTATCCATGGTTGTAGACATTAGAAAAGAGAATGCACCAATGGATGTGTTGTCTCTAGTTGAAAGCTTCCGCAATTCATACTGCGCAATTGATGAATGCACTGCAGCTTGCCTTATGGATGGGCAACATCTACTATCTTCTAAAGTTCCTGTTTTCTACGTGAATTCTGGCCACTCTCCAGAATAGACTCATGGTTTTGTTTCCCAGATATGTAACACCACAAGGCTCTGTGACATGGCCATGTTCTGGATAGCTGAAGGGAATGAGATCATCTCAGAAAACTCAGATATCAGTGTGTGCAGTAAAGTCTCAGTGGAGAAACCCTTCTTTGGGCCATTTGCTTAATTCTATTTCTATTACCCTAAATGTCAGAAAGGTCTTTGCCTCAGGCCACCCCTTTGTGTAGCCTGAAAAACACTGTTTTCATATGGAAATGAATGGACCCCACCTGTGGCTCTTTGCTTAATTTCTTTAGAATGGGATGTGTCTGAATCAGCCTCTTGTCCTTGTATGAGGTTGTGGCTTAGATTCTCAGCACCTGATGGATCTAAAGAAAGATCCCATGTTCTTCCAAAACTAAAATGTCCAAAAGAGCAGTCATTGTGGATGAATATTTTTGCCTTCTTGTTTTAGGTTCCTGAACTCCATCAAGTGAGAATAGGGATCCTTTGGGTCAAATGAGTTCTTGAAATCCCTGCAGAGGCTAGCCCATATGTGCTTGGATTTTCTCATGAATCCAAATCACATAAATAATCTATACCCTACAGCAAGTAGGCTGAAATTGGAGAAGTGGAACACTTTAACAGCAGGAATATTTGATCACTCCTGGTTCACAGGAAGAGTGTCCAGGCCACCATGATTTTAGGCAAATAAGGGGCAAGTGAGCTTATTTTGGACACTACCTTGGGCTCATAGAAACCTCCAGCTAGAAGTTATGATGAGTGTCTACGTGGAAGAAGATGATGGCCCTGTGGGAGTGTTTTGATTTTAATTGTGGTAATTTTTGTGGCGGTTGGAAGGGATGACTGGGTCCACCTGGGCTTGAACTCTGGTGTGATTCCCCTTAGAGACTGCATTCTGGAATTGACCTCAGAGAAGTATTGCCATGAATTGTGTTGGGATTTTAGGAGGACACACATAAGACTCACTCTTGGAAACTGAGATCTATGCCCAGGGTGGCTTTCCACAGAGGCCTGGGAATCTCAGCCAGGATATCACATGATTTTATTCTGAAAGACTTGGCAGCCATAGATGAGAGTCAAAACATACATGGACCTCACATTGTAGACGTGAATTGGCCTGGCTTTATGTGACCATTTGGTAACTCTTTGAGAAGCCTTGACTTTGAGAGTTCTCCAGAGCTTTCATTGAAATGAACTTTCTCACACTTAATGGTTCCTGAATGAATTGAGACCCACAGTGCCTCTAACTTCATTTTTGAAAAATTGCTAAATAAATACCATGAAATTTTTTAAATTCCCATGACCAGGTGGAACTGCAGAAAATTTGATGTCCTGTTGCTTATCATGTGTATACCAGACAGTGCCTTGTTTAACTGGGTTTCATGAAAATGATGTAGAACACGAGATGCCAGTAATTTGGAGCCTGCTGAGTAGTGGGCCTAGAGCAGTGGTGGGAAGGTGTGTGAAAAAACATCATGGAGGGGCTATGTGGATCTGCCATTGGCTTCCAAATGGCTTGTGACTGATATAGTGCAGACATGAGACCCTTATATGTAAAGGCATCCTGTTATATGGAGAGTTTTAAGGGCAATGTTCAGAATAAGTTTACTATGGTTACTGGGGCAAGCTCTGTGGGATAGAAGCCTGGTTGGTGCATTCTCCTGCAGACCCTGACCCACCACAAGTGACAGAACTCCCTCCAGCACTGTATCCCAAATGAACTTCTTATATTTTGTGAAGCAAATACCAAATTCCCAGTGCAGCAGCAAAAAACACCATGAAAAGTGGAGGATGACCAAATGTCTTCACAGTCCCCACTGGGAGACACTTAGAATCCAGTGGCCACAGTTTACCTACAAAGAGAGAATTGAGCACTGCTGCCTCATGTTCATTGGAATATAAGAAACCATCTCTTCCCGGTCACATAGATGCAGACCCAGCTTTGATGGTCTCACTACGAAGGAAGCTAAAGCTCATGACAGCAACATATATTTCAGGATCCCAACCTCAGAGGCCATTTCCCAAGAATTCTTAGGCCAGCAGAGCTCCTTGTTTTTGGAGTGTTTACCCTGTCCTTTACTTTTGGAAACTCCTCTACCACCTCAAAAGTTGTGAACTCCCGAGCATATTCCATACCATGTATGTATTCCTAGATTTTTACACTTTTCAACTCTAATTGTGTCTTACTTGGGGCGAAGGTAATGTCAAGGCATTGTTCTGGATGTGAGTGGGAAGATTTTTGTGTAGCACATATTTACATACACATTGGATTCATTTTCCAATTTTCCATTTGAAATACTTAATCCCTGACACTAACCTGTACTCTACTAGTCTCTGACTAATAATCCTAAAATGATGGTGAAAAATAACCCAAAAAGAATAGAAATACAAGCAGTTCAGAGGAGGCATGGTGTATAGTTGGAATTGCTTTTTGCATTATATAGTGTAGGAGTTATAAATCTAGTCAATTTTCTGTTGAAATAATTCTAGATGTGTTTTTAAAATTAACAAATATGTGAATCCCTGTCTCCCTTTCTCTGTAGCCTATTCAGCACATGTATTTTTATATGCACATATAGAATCCTACCTGATATCACTTGTACACACATGTGAGGTGGCTGAATTGGCAGATGCAAATTGTGAGAAGAGATCACTCCTCCTAAACGCTGTTGGAACTGAAAATTCAACCTACGGGTGAGCTTCCTAGTTGAATAACATTATACATAAATCCATTTCAGTAAAATGAATATTTTTCGATCTTTGGATTATATATATTTGATGAAGATTTTCGATTGGCATATATATTGCTACCTTTTTTTTCTTTTATTGGTTGCTCAAAACATTACAAAGCTCTTGACATATCATATTTCATACATTAGATTCAAGTGGGTTATGAACTCCCATTTTTACTCCAAATATAGAATGCAGAATCACATCAGTTACACATCCATATTTTTACATAATGTCTTATTTGTTACTGTTGTATTCTGCTACCTTTCCTATGCCCTACTATCCCCCCTCCACTCTCTTCCCATCTTCTCTCTCTACGCTACCTACTGTAATTCATTTCACTTATTGTTTATTTTTCCATTACACTCACAACCTCTTATATGTATTTTTTTTGTAACAATAAGGGTCTCCCTCCATTACCATGCAATTTCTCTTTTCTCTACCTTTCCCTCCCACCTCATGTCTCTGCTTAATGTTAATCTTTTCTTCATGCTCTTCCTCTCTGCTCTGTTCTTAGTTGCTCTCATTATATCAAAGAAGTCATTTGGTATTTGTTTTTTTGGGATTGGCTAGCTTCACTAAGCATAATCTGCTCTAGTGCCATGCATTTCCCTGCAAATTCCATTATTTTGTCATTTTTTAGTGCTGTGTAATCCTCCATAGTATATAAAAAAAAAAACATTTTTTTTTTATCCATTCATCTATTGAAGGTAATCTGGGTTGGTTCCACAGTGTAGCAATTGTGAATTGTGCTGCTATGAACATCGATTGGCAGTATCCCTGTAGTACGCTCTTTTAAGGTCTTCAGGGAATAGTGCGAGAAGGGCAATAGCTGGGTCAAATGGTGCTTCCATTCCCGGCCTTCCCAGGAATCTCCATACTGCTTTCCAAATTGGCTGCACCAGTTTCAGTCCCATCAGCAATGTACAAGAGTACCCTTTTCCCCACATCGTCGCCAGCACTTGTTGTTGTTTGACTTCATAATGGCTGCCAATCTCACTGGATTGAGATGGTATTTTAGGGTGGTTTTGATTTGCATTTCTCTGACTGCAAGAAATGGAGAGCATTTTTTCATGTACTTGTTGATTGATTCTATGTCCTCCTCTGAGAAGTGTCTGTTCAGGTCCTTGGCCCATTAGGTTATTTGTTATCTTATTGTCTAATTATTTGAGTTCTTTGTATACTTTGTATACTCTGGATATTAGGACTCCATCTGAAGGGTGAGGAGTAAAAATTTGTTCCCATGATCTAGGCTCCATATTTACCTCTCTTATTGTTTCTCTTTCTGAGAAAAAAATTTTCAGTTTAAGTAACTCCCATTTGTTGATTCTTGTTATTAACTCTTGTGCTATGGGTGTCCTATTAAGGAATTTGGAGCCTGACCATACAATATGTAGATCGGAACCAACTTTTTCTTCTATCAGATGCAGAGTCTCTGATTTGAATCTAGCTCCTTGATCCACTTTGAGTTAACTTTTGTGCATGGCGAGAGAAAGGGATTCAGTTTCATTTTGTTGCATATGGATTTTCAGTTTTCCCAACACGATTGGTTGAAGATGCTATCCTTCCTCCATTGCAAGCTTTTAGCTCCTTTATCAAATATAAGATAGTTGTAGCTTTTTGGATTAGTCTCTGTGTCCTCCATTCTGTACCATTCGTCCACCCGCCTGTTTTGGTACCAGTACCATGCTGTTTTTGTTATTATTGCTCTGTAATATAGTTTGAAATCTGGTATCGCTATACCGCCTGATTCACACTTCCTGCTTAGAATTGCTTTTGCTATTCTGGGTCGTTTATTTTTCCATATGAATTTCATGATTGGTTTATCTATTTCTACAAAAAATTCATTTGGGATTTAGATTGGCATTTCATTAAACCTACAGACAACTTTTAATAATATCGCCATTTTGATGATGTTAGTTCTGCCTATCCATGAACAGGGTATATTTTTCAATCTTCTAAGATCTTATTCTACTTCTCTTTTTAGGGTTCTGTAGTTTGCATTGTATAAATCTTTCACCTCTTTTGTTAGGTTGATTCCCAAGTATTTAATTTTTTATGAGGATATTGTGAATGCAGTGTTTTTCCTCATTTTCATTTCAGAAGTTTTGTCGCTGATATACAGAAATGCCTTTGATTTATGCATGTTGATTTCATTTCCAGCCACATTGCTGAATTCATTTATTAGTTCTAGTAGTTTTTTTCTGTAGACCCTATTGGGTCTTCTATGTATAGAATCATGTCATCTTCAAATAGTGATAATTTAAGTTCTTTTTTTCCTATTTTTATGTCTTTAATGTCTTTCAACTTTCTAATTGCTCTGGCCAGTTTTTCGAGAACTATATTGAATAGAAGTGGTGATAGAGGACATCCCTGTCTTGTTCCAAATTTTAGAAAGAATGCCTTCAATTTTTCTCCATTCAGAATGATGCTAGCCTGAGGCTTAACATAGATAGTTTTTACAATGTCGAGGTATGTTCCTTTTATCCCTAGTTTTTCTAATGTTTTGAACGTAAAAGAATGCTCTACTTTTTCTAATGGTTTTTCTGCATCTATCAAGATCATCTTATGGTTCTTATTTTTAAGTCTATTGATGTTGTGAATAACATTTATTGATTTCCATATATTGAACCCTCCTTGCATCCCAGGGATGAATCCTAGTTGATCATGGTGCACAATTTTTTTGATGTGCCTTTGTATCCAAATCACCAGAATTTTAATGAAAATTTTTGCATCTAGGTTCATCAGAGATATTGGTCTGTTGTTTTCTTTCATTGAGGTGTCTTAGTCTGGTTTCAGAATCAGGGTGATGTTGGCCTCATAGAATGAATTTGGCAGAGCTCCCTGTTTTTCTATTTTCTGAATAACTTGAAAAGTATTGGTATTAATTCTTCTTTAAAGGTTTTGTAAAACTCCGCTGTATACCCATCCGATCCTGGGCTTTTCTTGGTTGGTAGTAGTTTGATTGCCTCTTCTATTTCATCGATTGATATTGGTCTGTTCAAATTGTGTGTATCCTCCTGACTCAGTCTAGGCAAATCATATGACTTAACAAATGTATCAATGTCTTCACTATTTTCTATTTTATTGGAATATAGGTTTTCGAAATAATTTCTAATTGTCTTCTGTATTTATGTAGCATCTGTTGTGATATTGCCTTTTTCATCCCGTATGTTAGTAATTTGAGTTCTCTCTCTTCTTCTCCTCGTTAGCATGGCTAAGGGTCTGTCAATCTTATTTATTTTTTCGAAGAACCAACTATTAGTTTTGTTAATTTTTTAATAGTTTCTTTTGTTTCAATTTCGTGATTTACTCTGTGATTTTAATAATTTCTTGCCTTCTGCTACATTTGCTGTTGTTTTGCTCTTCCTTTTCTAGGGCTTTGAGATTAAGTGAGAGCTCATTTATTTGTTGTTTTTGTTTTTTTCTTTTTTTGAGGAATGACCTCCAGGCGATGAATTTGCCTCTTGAATCTTGTTTCATTGTGTCCCATTGAATCTGATATGTTGTGTCTGTATTTTCATTTATCTCTAAGAATTTTTTGATTTCCTCCTTTATGTCTTCTGTAACCCATTGATCATTCAGTAACATATTGTTCATTTTCCATGTGATGTAGGATTTTTCCTTCCTTCTTTTACCGTTGTTTTCCAGTTTCATTCCATTGTGATCAGAAAAAAATTCATGGTATTATCTCCACCCCTTTATATTTAGTGAGTGTTGCCCTATGGCATAATATATTGTCTATTTTTGAGAAGGATCCATGTGCTGGTGAGAAAAAAGTATATCCACTTGATGATGGTTGATATATTCTATATATGTCAGTTAAGTCTAGGGTATTGATTGTGATATTGAATTCTATATTTTCTTTATTCAACTTTTGTTTGGAGGATCTGTCCAATGGTGAGAGAGGTGAGTTGAAGTCTCCCATAATTATTGTGTTGTGGTCTATTTGATTCTTGAACTTGAGGAGAATTTGTTTTATAAATGTTGCAGCACCATTATTTGCTGCGTAAATATTGATAATTGTTATGTCTTGTTGGTGAATGGTTCCTTTCAACAGTATATAATGTCCTTCCTTATCCCTTTTGATTAAATTAGTCTTGAAGTCGATTTTATTCCATATGAGGATGGCCACCCCTGCTTGCTTACAAGGACCATGTGCATGGTATAAATTTTCCCAACCTTTCACCTTCAGCCTGTGTATGTCTTTTCCATTCAGATGTGTCTCCTGGAAGCAACATATTGTTGGATTTCTTTTTTTTAATCCACGTTACAAGTCTATGTCACTTTATTGGAGAGTTTAAGCCATTAAAGTTTAGAGTTAGTATTGATATATGGTTTGTATTGCCACCCGTCTTTGATTATTTATCTTTTTTTTTTAATTTAGTTTGTTTATCCATGATTAACTTTTCCCCCGCCCTCTGTCATTAATGAGGCACTTCCCACTGATGGTTTTCTTTGTTGATATTCATTTTTTCCTCGTGTAGTGTTTTCCTTAAGATGCTTTGCAATGCTGGTTTTCTGGCTGCAAGTTCTTTTAGCTTTTGTTTATCACGAAATGTTTTTATTTCATTTTCTTACCTGAAGCTTAATTTTGCTGAATACAGATTTCTTGGTTGGCATCCATTGTTTTTAAGTGTTTGAAATACGTTGTTCCAGGATCTTCTCACTTTCAGCGTCTGTGATGAAAAATCTGTTGTTAACATTTTTGGTTTACCCCTGATTGTAATCTGCCTCCTTTCTCTTGTAGCTTTTAATATTTTCTCTTTGTTCTGTATATTGGATATCTTCATAACAATGTGTCTTGGCATTGGTCTACTGTGATTTTGTGTGCTCGGTGTCCTGTAAGCATCTACAATTTTTTTTATCCCTTTCCATTTTTATTTCTGGAAAGTTTTCTGTAATTATTTCATACAGCAGGTTACTCATTCCCTTGGTTTGAATCTCTGTACCTTCCTCTATCCAGATGACTGATTAGTTTTTTTTTTTTTCTTATGTTATCCCATATCTCTTGGATGTTTTTCTCATGACTTTTTACCAGCATTTCTTTGTTGGCTAGACTTTTTTCAAGATGATATATTTTGTCTTCATTATCTGACATTCTGTCTTCTACTTGCTCCACTCTGTTAGTGATACTCTCAATTGAGTTTTTAATTTGTTTTATCATTTCCTTCATTTCTAGAATTATTGTTTGATTTTTTTTATAATCTCTATCTCCTAATTAAGAAGCTTAATTTCTTTTTATATCTGTTTATGTAATTCATTTTCAATGTGTTTTTTCACTGTTTGGTTTTGATGTCTCGTATCCTCTTTAAGGTTCCATTCCATCTGTCTAAGGTATTTCTTGAGTTCTTTATATGACCATTTTTCTGATGACTATAGGTCCTTCTGAATATTTAGGCTGTCCATCATTGTTTGTACTCCTTTTCTTCCTTGCTTTTTTATGCTGCTCATGTTACTTCTTGTTTTGTTTGACTGCTGAGTTACTGCTTACTCTTATAAATTTATTTGATGCTTGGGAGGAAAGATATTAGAAGGGAAGGGAAGAAGTCACTAAAGAGAATGAGAGTAGACAGGTAGAATTCAAGGAAGGGAGAATAAGAAAATTGAAAAGAAATGAAAAGACAAAAGAAAAAAATAGAAAATAAAGAAAGAAAAAAAATTTAAATAATAATTATAATTAAAAAATGAAAATTAAAATTTAAAATAACATTAATAATAATAATGATAAAATAATAAATAAAAAAATAAAAAAATTAAAAAAGTTAAAGAACAACGACAACAAAAATGAAAATGAAAGAAATATAAAAAATATAAATTAAAAAAATAATAATAATACATGCAGTCATAGAGTTCAATTAACTTCTCTTTCAGTATGTGGAGCTGTGTGCACTGGGCCAAGCTCCTCCTCTGAATAAGTGGGAACCAATCACTGTGCAGCAGCTCTTCCTCCCAAACTTGGCGGATCTCCAATCCTGAGTGCCTAGGGCCTTCTCTTGTGCTTCCTCAAGCCATGCCCTGATCACCTGTGACGCTCACCACAATAGTGGTTACAAGCCAGAACTCTACTCCTGGCAGCCCTGTTTTCATGAACGCCTGTGCACACTCTCCCTGTTTGCCTCCCTCAGACCCTAAGTTTGTAGAGCTTGGGGCTGAGGACCCCCAGCGAATTTTCTTGCCCTCTGGGAGCCACACCACCGGTACGTGGTGTAAGAGACCTCAATTGTCAGCACTTGTGGGATCAGGAGCCCGGAATTCCACGCCGCTAGTCCCGAGCCAATCCAGATTCCCTAGGTCTGGCTATCGCGCTCACGGGAGAGCTGGAAGAGGCCCTTACGGCAGAGCTGGGAGGGGCCCTTAAGGTTTCCCCGCTGTGTTGAGAGAGATGGCTAGGGGATTACACACCTGTCACGCTGGTTTCAATGAAGTTATCTCCTCTGCCCGTGACATCATTTCTATGCTATGGTGGTATCCCATGCAAATGGTGACCGTTTGTTCCCTTTGCAAGGTAACCAACGCAATGGGTGGGTCCTGAGTGTCTCTCCCAAGCGCCGTTTCAATCCTGTGGCCACTGCCTTTGAAGGCTTGGTTGGCTTTTACCTCTGAAAGTTCAGAAGGGCCGAACAGTTATTTCAGAGGGATCTTAGTGCTGAGTCACGAGAACCAGGCAAACCGGAGGTTGAATGCAGCCGATCCAGGCTCGGTGTGTGTTCTGAGGGGCCCAGAATGTTCGCACCAGATCCACATTAGGTCAACATTGCCTAGTGATTCTGAGCAAACAGCATTTAGACAGTTTACGACTCCCGATGCCCGCGCAGCTGAAGAGGTCAGAGACTTGATTTTTCCATGCCTGCCTTCATGATGGATTTCCTGTATTGCTACTTTTTTATATCTGTGCATGTGAGTGTGTATGTATGAGAGTGTATATATATATATATATATATATATATATATATATATATATACACTCTCCAGATTTTTTAAAATATGAAATATATGTGTCTTATTATACACTCCCTAAATTCATTCATATTCATATATGTGTATTTATAATCAACTTTCCACAAGATTATTCTCAGAAATAATCATCCACCTGAAGTACATATTTGTTTTCTAGTACTGAAAACTAAATTCAGTGAAAGGTGCAAACAAAAAATAATATTTCTACAGTTACTGAGCTAGTTTAACATCAATGCAAGTATATTCTTAGGGGACATGATGTGTATTTTGATTTTCATTTTTATTCAACACTTATACGTTACGATGTCTTCAGTTTATGCACATCATAGGATATATATTTCATTCAAAAGTTAGAAAATTTATAGGCATTTGTTTCACGATCAATCACTTTCTGATTCAGAACACATGATTCTTCTATGTTTCTTGACTGGTCTTTTCATGAGACTTCTTTCCAAACACATTATTTTCGTTTAACATCATCACTTATAAAGCAAAACTCAAACACCCTTCATGATAAACCATAATCCTAATATTACCATTAGATATATAACTGGTTGAAATGAATGATTATATATCAATATAAGATTTCTTATATATTTTCAGATTTCAATTCAATCCATTATTTAAAGTGGAACCAGATACATTATTTATTCATATTATCGTCTATTCATGCATTATCTCTATATTCATAGACACAGGGTACACCTCTTTGTACCCCTAATACTAATGTATATGTCTTCAAAATATTGCTCCCAGACATGGTGAAAGAAATACTCATGTTACCTGATCTACATATACATTTTACCACCGAAATATTCTGAACAAAAAAAAATGTAAAGGTCACACTTATGATTGTACCAAAGCCTAAAAGGAAAGTGAACATGGATAAGTAATAACATCCGTGTCCAGGTTGCCTAATGCTCTCAAATGTCAATCCCATTGGTGACAACATATTTGTTTTTTCCTATGATTATATATTCAAACTCAACCCTGTTGAAAATGTCTAATCCTATCACTCATTTATACTTTGCCTGATTTCGTTATGTCTCTATTGATACCTGCTTTTCTACATAATTTCCCCAGTTCATCATTGTGAAAGACTCTTCACATGTACTGACATTTACATTCACTCTCTAAACGAAACCCTATTGCTAAAGAAGCTTTTTATTCCAAATCATATTCTCACTCTTCTTCCTAAACCTACCGACTATCTTTCTAATCCTACCGACTATCCCTTTTTAACTGGATGTTCTCTTCTACATTCAATCATCCAAGGTACAAGGTCCTATGCCATTGTATATCGATTTAACTGAGACAATTGTACAGAACGTAATTCAACACTATGCATCCCAATCAAGGGCCCAATGCCCTTCTGTGCTTCAAATCTTTCTTAGATTTCCGTTTTCATACATATATTTCACTTATATATTCTTATAAATATCGCAGGTACCCAATCCCTTTATTCATCCTGCAGAATGATTCCTAACCCAAATCAAACATATAATGAACCCTAACCATACACTAACTTTACCGAAGAGCAGGGACAGAGTTGGTTTTAAAATACAGGAATGTAGGGTATCTTCACCTGCTGAGAACCTCAAATGTTCATGCAGAAATGATCCCTGGTGAAGATGAAGGCAGCTATGAAATACCTCAGAAAGCAAAAGTCATCTTCCATGGCAGTCATCCTGGTCGGGTTGAAGGGTTGTGTCTGAATCACTCTCTCTTCTTAATGTATACAAGATGGACCAAACCAGTTCTGTGTGGAGAGCTGTTCCGGGGTGCTTATGATTGATATAACATTCTAACTTGTGAAAGTGTTACAGGAAAACAGGGGCAGCCTCCACCTAACGGGACTTTTGGAAGCAACTGTTAGGGCAAAGTGGTTGCCAAGGCAGTGATGTAATTCAGATCCTGAAGGAAGTGACCTCACCTCACTTCCTTGGTGATGAAACTCTCTGAACTTGGGATCCAGGAAGCCAGGAACCCAGACACAGTCCCTGTCCCAGTCCCAGTGGTCTCATATGTTTGGATTTACCAAGGACTGAGTCAGTCTTTCTTTGAACCTACAGATGTGAGGATGGCCAAATGCCAGGAAACCTTTGAAGAGGGGCTTTTCCTCAGAAAGCAGGTAGTGTCTCACCACTGGCTCTTGACAACTTCACAGAGTTGGCCAAGCAGACCAGAACTGAGACAGGAGAGGTCATTTTGGGGAAACATAGTATGGCCCACCAGTCAGAGGACACTCCGGAGAGTCACAGACCTACTTGGGGGAAGGAGGTGCCTTTGTGGGTGTGGGTGTGATTTTGTGGTTTTGTCTCAAGTTCTCAGAATAGGTGGGAAAGGCAGTTTGTTTGGTTTGGAGTGGACTACTTTTAGTAAGTCCTTTGACAAGGCGAGTGTCTGTGTATCCCACTGTGTTCATGATTGTAGACATTAGAAGAGAGAAGGCATCAATGGATGTTTCCTGTCTACTAGAAAGCTTGCCAGCATTCATTGTGTCCAATATATGAGTGGAATCAGGCTTTCCTTATGGATGGGCAACACCTACTAGCTTCATAATTTCCTGTTTTCTCCTTCAATTCTGGCAACACTCCAGAATAGTATCATGGTTTTGTGTCCAAGATATGTACCACCTCCAATATCTGTGACATGGCCATGTACTAGATAGTTGAAGGGAATGGCTAGCATCTCAGAAATCTCAGATATCAGTTGACCAGGAAAGTCTCAGTGGAGAAACCCTGCTTTGGTCCTTTTGCTTACCTATTGTTCTGTTGCCCTGAATGTCAGGAAGAACTTTGCCTCAAGCCACCACTTTGTGAAGCCTGAAGAAAACAGTTTTCAAATGCAAATGAATGGGCATCACGTGTGGATCCATGCTTAATTGCTTTGAAAAGGGATATGTCTGAATCAGTCTCTTGGCCCTGTGTGAGGCTGAGGCTTAGATTCTCAGCACCTGATGGATCTAAAGATACATCCCATGCATGCATCGAAAACCAAAATGGCAAAAAGATCAGATATTGTTGATTAAGTCTCTTGCCTTCCTCTGGTAGGTTCCTGACATCCATCAAGTGAGAACAGGGATCCTTTGGGTCAAATGAGTTCTTCAAAACCCAGCACAGGCTAGCCCATAGGTGCTTGTTTTTCTCATGACTCCAATTCACTTAAAGAATCTAAACCTCAAAGTCAGTAGGCCTCAAGTTGGAGAAGCTAAGCAGTATTAAAGGAAGGCCTATTTGATCACTCCTGGTTTACAGGAAGGGTGTCCATGCCACCCTGACTTTAGGCAAATGAGGTGCAGGAAGCTTATTTTGGACACTGACGTGGGCTGCTCCCCTCATGGAAACCTCCAGCCACAGGTTATGATGAGTGTATATATGGAAGAAGATTTGGGCCATGTGGGAGTGTTTGGGATTTAATTGTGGACATTTGAATGGTGGTTTGAAGAGATGACTGGGTCCACGTGGGCTTGCACCCTGGTGTGATTCCCCTTAGAGACTGAGTTGTGGTACTGATCTCAGAGAAGTATTGCCATGAATTGTGTTGGGATTTTAGATGGCCATGCATGAGAGTTGCCCTTGGAAAGACATCTAGGCCCAAGTTGACTTTCCACAGATCACAGGGAATCTCAGCCAGGATATCACATGATTTTATTCTTAAAGACTTGGCAGCCATTTTTGAGAGTCAAAACACACATGGACCTCACATTGTAGACCTCAATGGGCCTGGCTTAATCTGACATTTTGGCCACTCTTTGGGAAGCCTTGCCTGTGAGAATTCTCCAGAGTTTTCATTGAAATGAACTTACTCACCATTTAATGGTTCCTGAATAAATTGAAACCCACAGTGCCTCCAACTTCTTCCTTGAAAATTGGCTAGATAAATACCATAAAAATTTTTGAAATTCCCATGACTGGGTGGCACTGGAGAACATTTGGATGTCCTGTTGCTGATCATGAGTATGTAAGACAGTGCCTTGATTGACTTGGTTTTATGAAAATGGTGTAGAACAGAGATGCCAGTGAGTTGGATCCTGTTGAGTAGTTGTCCTAGAGCAGTGGTTGGCAGGTGTGTGATAAAACATCTGTGTTGGGCCATGTGGATCTGCCATTGTCTTGCAAATGGATTGTGACTGACATTTTGAAGCCAGTAGACTCTTATATGTAAAAGCATATTGTTATATGGAGAGGTTTCAGGGCAATGTTCAGAATCAGGTTGCTATGGTCAATGGGGCAAGCAATGTGGGATAGAAGCCTGGTTGGTGCATTCTCCTGCAGAACCCGACCCACCACAATTGACAGAACTCACTTCAGCACTGTGTCCCTGTTGAACTCCTTGTATTTCATGAAGCAAATTCCAAACTCCCAGTGCAGCAGCAAGAAACACCACGAATAGTGGAGGATGACCAAATGGATTTACAGTCCACACGGGGAGACACTTAGACCCCAGTGGCCACAAGTTACATACAAATAGAAAATTCAGCACTGATGCCTCATGTTCATTGGAAAATAAGAAACAATGTCATTCATGTCACATAGATGAAGACCCAGCTTTGATGGTCTCACTCCAAATGAAGCTAATGCTCCTGACAATAGCATATATTTCATTGCCCAACCTTAGAGGCAGTTTCTCCAGATGTCAGGCTGGCAGAACTTCATGTTTGTGGAGTGTTTACCCTGTCCCTTACTTTTGGAAACTTCTCTACCACCTCCAAATTGTGAACTCCTGAGCATTTTCCATTCCACATATGTATTCACAGATTTTCTAACTCCTCTCCTCTAATTGTGTCTTATGTGGGGCGAAGGTAATGTCAAGGCATTGTTATGAATGAGAGTGGGAAGTTTTTTGTGTAGCACATATTTGCATATACATTGGATACATTTTTAAATTTTCCTATCGAAATACTGAATCCCTGACACTAACACATACCCTAATAGACTTTGACTTCTAATCCTAATATTATGGAGAAAAATAACCCAAACAGAATAGAAATACAAGAGGTTCACAGGAGGCATGGTGTATAGTTGGACTTGCCTTTCGTATGATAAATGGTAGGTGTTATAAATCTAGCGAATTTTAATTGAAATAGTCCTCCATGTGTTTTAAAAGTTAACAAATATGTGAATAACTGTCTCCCTTTCTCTGTAGCCTATTCATCACATGTATTTTTATATGCACATATCGAATTCTACCTGGTATAACTCGTACATTTTGTGAGGTGGCTGGCTTGGCAGATACAAATTGTGAGAAGAGATCACTCCTACTAAATGCTGTTGGAACCGAAAATTCAAGATACGGGTGAGCTTCTTAGTTGAACGACATAAATCCATGTTCATTAAAATGAATATTTTTGGATCTGTGGATGATATATATTTCATGGTGAATTTCGATTGGCATACATAATGCTACTTTTTTAATGTCTCTGTGTGTATGTATATATATACATATATATATATATATTTTTTTTTTCACTCTGCAGATTTTTCAAAATATGAAGTATATTTTTCTTATTATACACTCCCTAAATTCATTCATATTCATGTATGTGGATTTATAATCAACTTTTCAAAAGATTTTTCTCAGAAATATTCATCCACCTGAAATACTTATTTGTTTCCTAGTACTGAAAACTAACTTCAGGGGATCATATGATGGCTGCGAAGGGAGTGCATCATCCCCATATACCGCATCACTGTGCGGGAGAATGACGAGTTAGAATGGCTAAAACCTATCTTGTTAGGAATTTCCAGCAAAATTGTGGTTCTCCAAAACCTAGTGTACTAATTTCCATCTCACGAGGATCAGCTACGGGAACTCAAACGCGAGTGATTTGTCCTCACAGAAGGTCATGTGGCTTATTCAGGAAATCGCTCCGTGGCTAGAGTCTGTGGTGCGTGCTGGGAAACGACGAGATAGCAACGCAAATATACAGTGGTGCAGATACTGTGGGCTCCTGCCAGGTATGCAATCACTGTGCTCAGTGCTGAATTCTGGGTTTGAGACGGGGAAGCATGCAGTCCAACTCGTTTCTCCGCACCAGTCAGACCACAGAGGAACCCAGCGGCCACCATCTTGGAGAGGTGACGTCACCATCCCTGTTTTCGACTGATCGCAGCTTATTCAGCTATAGAACCGGTAATTTCAGGATGCCATTCACCTTTGTCTTGGAGACAAATTACTCAGGCTCAGTGCTAGAGAACCCGCAGAAACTGCGTCTTGGAGCCTGCTTCTATTAGAACATACACCGAGCCCAGAGCGGCCGAATTCCGCCTCCCGGAACTGATCTGGCCCTGGGCTAAAGAACCTGCGGAAACTGCTTCTCGGTCCGGGTCTTGCTGAATACTGTGGAGGTAAATATCAACCGAGCCTTCATAGGGAGTGCAACAGGATTGAGACGGGGCTTGTGAGTGCCGGTCAGAACTCACCCATTGCTTTAGTCACCCAGCAAAGGGAACAAAATGCTGCCTTTTGCATGGGATACCAACATGGCAGAGATCTGATGTCATCAGAAAGCAGCAGAGGAGATAACTTCATTGATACCATCGGTGACAGAAACAGTTGGTCTCCTGGTAAAGAAAGTGAGTCACAAACACCCGGGTCTCTCTCACTTTGTCATCAAGCCAGAGGGGCAGAGCAGAGCCGCCGCCCACGCCCGGAACAGGCCCAGCGACACACCTGCATCGTAGTCACGTCACCCCAATTGGAATAGAGGCAGAGCAGAGCCGCCGCCCTTGCCCAGAACAGGCCCAGTGACCCGCAGGCGTGGTAGTCAAATCACCCGAATTGGAATAGTTGCAGAGCAGAGCCTTCTCCCTCACCTAGTACAATCCCAGTGGCCCACCGGCATGGTAGTCACGTCACCCCAATATTAGTAGGGGCAGAGCAGAGCCTTCGCCCGCACCCAGAACAGGTCCAACAACCTGCCGGCATGGTAGTCATGACCCCCCAAATGGAGTAGTGGCAGAGCAGAGCCATCACCCACACCCGCAAGGTAGGCACACCTGCACCTGACTGGCAGAAGAGGCCCATCGCCCTGCCGGAGCGGCAGACACTTCACCCCATTTGGAATAGGAGCAGAGCAGATCCGTTGCCCGTGCCCGCAAGGTAGGCAGACCTGCGACAAACTGGCGGAACAGGCCCAGCAACACACCTGCATGGTAGTCACGTCACCCCAATTGGAGTAGGGGCAGAGCAGAGCCGCCGCCAGCACCTACAAGGTAGGCAGACCTGCGACTGATCGGCAGAACACCCCAGGGGTCCACGGGCCTGGTAGACACGTGACACCAATTGGAGGAGGGGCAGAGCAGAGCCGCCTCCCGCGCCTGCATGGTAGGCAGACCTGCAACCGATCAGGAAAACAAGCCCAGCGGCCCGTCAGCAAGGTAGTTAGATCACCCTAATTGGAGGAGCAGCACAGCCCCCCTGCGCCCATGCAAGGGAGACTTTGCAACTATACAAGAGCAATATAAATATATAGGAGGAAAATTTCAAAATCACAACAGTTTCACCAAGCAGAAAGAAAAGCGAGCAGTATGATAAGACAAGGAAAAAAGGACCACAAGCAATGCAGGTCAGCACAACTTTAGAAGAGGTAATAGCTGCAGTAAATGGAATGTCAGATAAAGAACTCAGGATATACATGCTTCAGATGATCTGGAGTCTCAAGGAAGACATTAGACAGCAAAATCAGACAATGAAAAATCACTTCGACAATGAATTACATAAACAAATCCAAGAAGCAAAAGATCAGCTATACAGGGAGATAGAGGTTGTAAAAAATAACAAACAGAAATCCTAGAAATGCAGAAAGCAATAAACCAACTTAAAAACTCAATTGAGAATACTACCAGCAGAGTAGAACACTTAGAAGATAGAACATCAGACAATGAAGACAAAGTATTCCAACTTGAAAAGAACATAGACAGCTCAGCAAGACTGTTAAGAAACCATCAACAGAATATCCAAGAAATACGGGATCACATAAAGAGACCAAACTTAAGAGTCATTGGAATACAGGAAGATATAGAGGTCCAAACCAAAGCAATGAGCAATGTATTCAATGAAATAATACGAGAAAACTTCCCAGACTTGAAGAATCAGACTGACTCCCAAGTCCTAGAAGCCTACAGGACGCCGAATGTGCAAAATCATAAGAGATCCACACCTAGACACATTATAATGAAGATGCCCAACGTACACAATAAGGAGAGAATTTTAAATGCTACAAGAGAAAAAAAAAGCAGATTACATTTAGGGGTAAACCAATCAGGATAACAGCTGATCTTTCAACACAGACTCTGAAAGCTAAAAGATCCTGGATTAACATTTTTCAAACACTGAAAGAAAATGGATTCCAACAAAGAATTGTGTATCCAGTGAAATTAAGCATCAGGATGGAAGATAAAATCATAACCTTCTATGTTAAAAAAAAAAGTTAAAATAAATTGTAGCTAGAAAACCATCTCTTCAAAACATCATCGGCAAAATATTACAGGAAGAGGAAATGGAAAATAACAATAAAAACCAACAGTGGGAGGTAGTACAGTAAAAGGGGGAAATAAACAATGTAGAAAACAATCCATGTTTAATAACATAAATAAACAAATAGGGCTGGAAGAACAACCATTATCTCAATAATAACCGTAAATGTTAATGGCTTAAACTCACCAATTAAGAGACACAGGCTAGTAGAATGGATCACAACACAAGACCCAATAATATGCTGCCTACAGGAGATGCATTTGATAGGAAAAGACATACATAGACTGAAGGTGAAAGGTTGGGAAAAATCATATCACTTATATGGACTTCGGAAACAAGCAGGAGTGTCCATACTCATATCAAATAAAATAGATTTCAAGCCAAAGTTAATCAAAAGGGATAAATAGGGACACTACATACTGCTCAAGAGAACCATACACCAACAAGACATAACCATTATAAATATATATATGCCCCAAACAATGGTGCAGCTATGTCCATCAAACAAACTTTTCTCAAGATCAAGAGTCTAATAGACCACCATACAATAATCATGGGAGACTTCAACACACCTCTCTCTCCACTGGACAGGTCTTCCAAACAAAAGTTGAAATAGAAAACTATAGAACTCAATAACACAATTAATAACCTAGACTTAATTGACATATATCGAATATACTCCTCAACATCAAGCAGTTACATTTTTCCTCAGCAGCACATGGATCCTTCTCAAAAATAGATCATATATTATGTCACAGGGCAATTCTTAGACAATATAAAGAAGTAGAGATAATACCATGCATCTTATCTGATCATAATCTAATATAAACTAAAAAGCAATGATAAACGAAGGAAGGAAAAATCATGCATCACTTGGAGAATGAACAATAGGTTACTGAATGATCAATGGGTTATAGAAGACATCAAGGAGGAAATTAAAAAATTCTTAGAGATAAATGAAAACACAGGCACAACATATCAGAATCTATGGGACACACTGAAATCCGTTCTAAGAGGAAAATTCATTGCTTGGATTTCATTCCTTAATAAAAGAAAAAAAAACAAAACAAATAAATGATGTCATACTTCATCTCAGAATCCTAGAAAAAGAAGAGGAAAACAACAGCAAAATAAGTAGAAGGTAAGATTTAATTAAAATCAAAGCTGAAATTAATGAAATCGAAACAAAAGAAACAATTGAAAAAATTGAGAAAACTAAAAGTTGGTTCTTTGAAAAAATAAATAAAATCGACAGACCCTTAGCCATGCTAATGAAGAGAAGAAGAGAGAAAACTCAAATTACTAGCATACGGGATGAAAAGGGCAACATCACATGTTAAGGTATATAAACAAGTCAGGATGGCACCTGGTATTTTGCCAGAGAAATGTTAGGGTCTGTAAACAAGTCTGGATGGCGCCTGGAAAAATGCCATAGAGAGTGGTTTGTGAAGTAACAAAAGCAAGCCATTAAGTGTGGAGATTCCTTATTGGTTCACTGCTGGATCTATTTTATGCTAATTAGATAAGCTATATAAAATGTATAAATATCGCTCAGATGCTACAATAAACGGCTTCCATTCCTGCTGTATCAATCTACACAAGTTATTTGTCACCCCCTGGCAATCACAGCAGATATTTCTGAAATACAGAAGATAATCAGAAATTAATTTGATTCGTTATACTCCAATATAATAGAAGATAGTGAAAGCATCGAAAAATTTCTTAAGTCATATGATCTGTCCAGATTGAATCAGGAGGATATAGACAACCTAAACAGACCAGTATCAATTGAGGAAATAGAAGAAACCATCCAAAGATTACCAACTAAGGAAAGACCAGGACAGTATGGGTATACAGCAGAGTTTTACAAACCCTTTAAATATGAACTAATACCAATACTTTTCAAGCTATTTCAGGAAATTGAAAAAGAGGGAGATCTTCCAAATTCATTCTACCAGGCCAATATCACCCTGATTTCTACACCAGACATAAACACTTCAAACAAAGAAAACTACAGACCAATATCCCTAAGGAATCTAAATGCAAAAATCCCTAATTAAATTCTGGTGAATCAGATACAAAAACATATTAAAAAAATTGTGCACCATGATCAAGTAGGATTCATCCATGGAATGCAAGGCTTGTTCAATATACGAAAATCAAAAAATGTTATTCACCACATCAATAGACTTAAAAATAAGAACCATATGATCATCTCGATAGATGCACAAAAAGCATTCGACAAAGTACAGCATCCCTTTATCTTCAAAACTCTAGAAAAACTAGGAATAACAGGATCATACCTCAATATTGTAAAAGCAATCTATGCTAATCCTCAAGCTAGCATCATTCTGAATCTAGAAAAATTGAAGGCATTCCCTCTAAAATCTGGAACAAGAATGGGATGCCCTCTCTCACTACTTCTGTTCAATACAGTTCTCGAAACACTGGCCAGAGCAATTAGACAGACAGAAGAAATTAAAGGCATAAAAATAGGAAAAGAACAACTTAAATTATTACTATTGCAGATGACATGATTCTATACCTAGCAGACCCAAAAGGGTCTACAAAGAAACTAATAGAGCTAATAAATGAATGCAGCAAAGTGGCAGGATATAAAATCAACACGCATAAATCAAAGGCATTCCTCTATATCAGGGACAAATCCTCTGAAATGGAAATGAGAACAACCACTCCATTCACAATATCCTAAAAAAAAAAAAAGATGGGAATCAACCTAACAAAAGAGGGGAAAGTCTCATACAATGAAAACTACACAACCCTAAAGAGAGAAATATAAGAAGATCTTAGAAGATGTAAAAATATACCCTGTTCATGGAAAGGCAGAACTAACATCATCAAAATGGTGATATTACCAAAATTTCTCTATAGGTTTAATGCAATGCCAATCAAATCCCAAAGGCATTTCTTGTAGAAATAAAGAAAGCAATCATGAAATACATATGGAAAAATAAAAGTTCCAGAATAGCAAAAACAATGCTAGGCAGGAAGTGTGAATCAGGCGGTAGAGCGATACCAGACTTCACACTATACTACAGAGCAATAGTAACAACAATAGCATGGTACTGGTACCAAAACAGGCTTGTGGACCAATGGTACTGAATAGAGGACACAGAAACCAATCCACAAAACTACAACTATCTTATATTTGATAAAGGGGCTAAAAGCATGCAATGGAGGAAGGATAGCATCTTCAACAAATGGTGTTGGGAAAACTGGAAATCCATATGTAACAAATTGAAACTGAATCCCTTTCTCTTGCCATGCACAAAAGTTAACTCAAAATGGATCAAGGAGCTTGATATCAAATCAGAGACACAGTGTCTGATAGAAGAAAAATTTGCTTACGATGTACATACTGTGGGGTCGGGCTCCAAATTCCACAATAGGACACCCATAGCACAAGAGTTAATAACTAGAATCAACAAATGGGACTTACTCAAACTAAAAAGTTTTTTCTCAGCAAAAGAAACAATAAGAGAGGTAAATAGGGAGCCTACATCCTGGGAAGAAATCTTTACTCCTCACACTTCAGATAGAGCCCTAATATCCAGAGTATACAAAAAACTCAAAAAATTAGACAATAAGATAACAAAGAACCCAATCAACAAATGGGCTGAGGACCTCAACAGACACTTATCAGATGAGGACTTACAATCAATCAACAAGTACATGAAAAAATGCTCACCATCTCCAGCAGTCAGAGAAATGCAAATCGAAACCACCCTAAGATACCATCTCACTCCAGTAAGATTGGCAGCCATTATGAAGTCAAACAACAAGTTATGGCAATGATGTGGGGAAACAGGTACACTTCTACATTGCTGGTGGGACTGCAAATTGGTGCAGCCAATTTGGAAAGCAGTATGAAAATTTCTTGGAAAGCTGGGAATGGAACCACCATTTGACCCAGCTATTCCCCTACTCAGTCTATTCACTAAAGACCTAAAAACAGCATGCTACAGGGACACTGCTACATTGATGTTCATAGCAGAACAATTCACAACAGCAAGACTGTGAAACCAACTTAGATAACCTTCAATGAAAGAATGGATAAAATACTGTGGCATTTATACACAATGGAGTATTACTCTGCATTGAAAAATAAAAAAAATCATAGAATTTGGAGGGAAATGGATGGCATTAGAGCAGATTATGCTAAGTGAAGCTAACCAATCCTTAAAAAACAAATGCCAAATGTCATCTTTGATATAAGGAGAGTAACTAAGAACAGAGGAGAGACGAAGAGCATGACAAGATGATTAACATTAAAGCGGGATGAGAGGTGGAAAGGAAAGGGAGAGAGAAGGAAAATTGCATGGAATTGGAAGGAGACCCTCAGGGTTATACAAAATTACATACAAGAGAAAGTGAGGGGAAAGAGAAAAATAATACAAGGGGGACAAATTTATTACAGTAGAGGGGGTAGAGAGAGAAGAGGGGAGGGGCGGGGAGGGGAGGGGGGATAGTAGAGGATAGGAAAGGCAGCAGAATTCAATAGACACTAGTATGGCAATATGTGAATCAATAGATGTGTAACTGATGTGATTCTGTAATCTGTACACGGGGTAAAAATGGGAGTTTATAGCGCACTTGAATCAAAGTGTGAAATATGTTATAACAACAACTATGTAATGTTTTGAACAACCATAAATAAAAATGAAATAAAACTAACTACGGTGAATAATGCATGCAATCCTAATATTTCTACAGTAACTGACCCAGTTTAACATCAATGCAAGTAGATTCCTATGGGACATGATGTGTACTTTGACCTTCATTTTTATTCAACACTGGTACATTACTATTTCATCAGTTTATGCACATCACAGGATATATATTTCATCCACAATTTAGGAAAGTTATAGGCATTTGTTTCACTTTCAATCAATTCCAGCTTCAGAACACATGGATTCCTCCATATTTCTTGACTGGTCTTTTCATGAGACTTCTTTCCAAACACATTATTTTCGATTTCCATAAACACTTTTGAAACAAAACTCACACACACTTCATGATAAACAATAACCCTAAGATTACCATTATATATGTAACTGGTTGGAGTGAATGATTGTATGTCAATATATGATTTCCTATATATTTTAAGATATCAATTCAATCCATTATTTAAAGAGAAAAAAGTTATATTATTTATTCACACTATGGTCTATTCATGCATTATCTCTATATTCATTGACACAGGGTACACCACTTGGTACCCACAATACTAATTTATGTGTCCTCAAATATTGCTCCCAGAAATGGTGGAAGAAATACACACATCATATGATCTACATATATATTTGATCACAATAATTTTCTGGGCACAAAATGCAAAGGTCACACTTATGATTGTACCAAATCCTAAATTGAAAGTGAACATGGCTTACTAAAAACATCCATGTCCAGGTTGCCTAATGCTTTCAAATGTCATTCCTATTGGTGACTACATATTTGTTTCTTCCTAAGATTATGTATTCAATCTCAACCCTGTTGAAAATGTCTAATCCTATCACTCACTATATAATTGCCTCATTTCGTAATGTCTCTATTGATATTTTCCTTCCTACATATTTTCCCCAGTTAATCATTGTGACTGACTCTTCACATGTGCTGACATTTATATTCACTCTATAACCGAAACCCTAATGCTACAGAACTTTTTGTCCAATTTTTATACTCACTCATTTTTTATAAACCTACCGACTATCTTCCTAATCCCACCGACTATCTCAATTTGAGTGGATGTTCTCTTCTAAAATCAAACATCCAAGGTATAAGGTCCTATGCCATTGATTATCAATTTATCTGAGACATCTGTGTAGAATGTAATTAAAAGCTAAGTATCCCAATCAAGGGCCTAATGCCCTTCTGGGCTTCAAATCTTACCAACATTTCTGTTTTCATACTTATATTTCACCTCTATAATCTTATAAATATCACAGGTTCCCAATACTATTAATCATCCTGCAGAAGGATTCGTAATCCAAATCAAACATGTTAATAACCCTAACCATACACTCTTCCCTCAACCTAACTTTACAGAAGAGCAGGGACAGAGTTCGTCTTACAATACAGGAATGTAGGGGATCTGCCTCCTGCTGAGAACCTCAAAGGTCCATGCAGGTTTGATCCCTGGAGAAGATTAGGCAGCTATGAAGGACCTGAGAGAGAAAAAGTTATCTTCCATCTCAAACAACCTTTCCAAGATGAAGGGTTTTGTCTGAATAAGCCTCTCTCTTCTTAATGTAGAGAAGATGGACCATACCAGGCATGTGTGGAGAGCTGTTCCTGGGTGCCTATGGTTGATATACCATTCTAACTTTTGAAAGTGTCACAGGAAGTAAGGGCTGCCTCCATCTCATAGTACTATTGGAAGCAACTGTTAGGACAAAGTGGTTGCCAAGGCAGTGACCTCATTAAATTCCTGAAGAGATTAATCTCACCTCACTTCCTTGGTGATGAAACTCTCTGAACTTGGGATCCGGGAAGCCAGGCACGCAGAGCCAGTCCCATTCCCAGTCCCAGTGGTCTCACTTGTTTGGATTTAACAAGGACAGAGTCAGTCTTTCTGAGTACCTACTGATGTGAGGATGGACAAATGTCAGGAAAGCTCTGAAGAGAGGCCTTTCCTGAGAAAGCAGGTAGTGGCTCACAGCTGGCTAGTGACAACTTCACAGATTGGGCCAATGAGACCATATCTGACACAGGACAGGCGATTTCATCAGAACATAGTATGGCCCACCAGTCAGAGGACACTCCTGATAGTCACAGACCTACTTGGGGGAAGGAGCTGCCTTTGTGTGTGTGGGTGTAGGTTTGAGGTTTTGTCTCATGTTCTGAGAATAGGTAGGAAAGGCAGTTTATTTGTTTTGGAGTGAACTGTTTCTGGTAAGTCGTTTGACAAGGCCAGTGTCTCTATGTCTGTGTATCCCACTGTGTCCGGGGTTTTAGACATTAGAAAAGAGAATGAATCATTGTATGTGTCCTGACTAGTAGAAAGCTTCTCAAGATTCATCTGGCCCAATTTATGAATGGACTGTGGCTTGACTTATGCGTGGGCAACTCCTACAATCTTGCTAAGTTCCTGTTTTCTTCCTGAATCCTGGCCAATTTCCCAGAATAGGCTCATTTTTTTGCGTCCAAAATATGTACCACCTCCAAGCTCTGAGACTTGGCCATGTACTGGATAGCTGAAGGGAATGGGAGCATCTCAGAAAACTCAGATATGAGTGTGACCAGAAAATTCTAATGGAGAAACCCTGCTTTGGGCCTTTTGCTTACCAATTGTTCTGTTGCCCTGAATGTCCGGAACATCTTTGCCTCAGGCCACACCTTTGTAGAGCCAAAAGAAATAGTTTTCAAACAGAAATGAAAGGGCATCACCTCTGGCTCTTTGCTTAATTGCTTTGGAAAAGGATGTGTCTGAATCAGCTTTTTGGCCCTGTGTGAGGCTGCGGCTTAGATTTTTATCACCTGATGGATCTAAAGAAAGATCCCATGTGTGCATCCAAAACCAAAATGGACAAAAGAGCATTCATTTTGGATGAAGTCTCTCACATTCCTCTGTAAGGTTCCTGACCTTCATCAAGTAGGAATAGTGATCATTTGGTTCAAATGTGTTCCTCAAAACCCTGCAGAGGATAGCCCATAAGTGCTTGATTTTTCTCATGACTCCAAATCACATAAAGACTCTAAGCCCCACAGTCAGTAGGCTTCAAATTGGAGAAGCAGTGCCATCTTAATGGCCGGCCAATTTGATCACTCCTGGTTCACTGGAAGGATGTCCAGGCCACCCTGATTTTAGGCAAATGAGGGGCAAGGGTGGTTATTTTGGACACTGTCTTGGGCCGCACCCCTCATGGAAACCTCCAGCCAGAGGTTATGATGAGTGTGTATTTAGAAAAGATGAGTGACATGTGGGAGTGTTTTGGATTTAATTGTGGATATTTGTGTGGCAGTTGGAAAACATAACTGGGTCTACCTGGGCTTGATCTTTGGTGTGATTCCCCTTAGAGACTGAGTTCAGAATCTGACCTCAGAAAAGTATTGCCATGTATTGTGTTGGGATTAAAGAGGCCATGTATGAGAGTCACCCTTGGAAACTGAGAACTAGCGCCAGAGTGGCTTTGCACAGAGAACTGGGAATCTCAGCCAAGGTATCACATGATTTCATTCGAAAGACTTGGCAGCCATATTTGAGAGTCAAAACACACATGGACCTCACATTGTAGACCTCAATGGGCCTGGCTAAATGTGACCTTTTGTCCACTCTTTGAGAAGCCTTGCCTGTGAGGGTTCTCCAGAGCTTTCATTGAAATAATCTTCCTCTCCATTTAATGGTTCCTGAATAAATTGAAACCCACAGTGCCTCCAACTTCATCCTTGAAAAATTTCTAGATAAATACCGTGAATTTTTTGAAATTCCCACGACTAGGTTGCACTAGAGAACCTTTGGATGTCCTGCTGCTGATCATGGATGTACCTGACAGTGCCTTGCTTGACTGGGTTTTATGAAAATGGTGTAGAACAGAGGTCCCAGTAAGTTGCAGCCTCCTGAGAAGTGGGCCTAGAGTTGTGGTGGGCAGGAGTGTGATAAAACTTCTGTGTTGGAGCAATTTGGATCTTCCATTGGCTTACAAATGGCTTGTGGCTTACATGGTGCAGCCAGCAGACCCTTATAAGTAAAGGCATCTTGTTATATGGAGAGGATTCAGGGCAATGTTCAGAATCAGGTTGCTATGGACAAGGATGCAATGGGGCAAGCTTTGAGGGATAGAAGATTGGTTGGTGCATTTTTCTGCTGTCCCTGACCCACCACACGTGATAGAACTCCCTCCTGCACTGTGTCCCAGTTGAACTCCTTCTATTTTATGAAGCAAATACCAAACTACCAGTGCAGCAGGAAAAACCCCACAAAAAGTGTAGGAGGGCAAAATGGCTTCACAGTTCAACGGGGAGACACTTAGACCCCAGAGGCCACCGTTTACTTAAAAAGAAAAATATCAGCACTGCTGCCTCATGTTCATTGAAATATCAGAAACAATGTCTTCCAGGTCTCATAGATGCAGACCCAGCTTTGATGGTCTCACTACAAAGAAAGCCAAATCTCCTGAAAACAACATATATTTCAAGTGCCCTATCTCAGAGGCAGTTTCTCAAAAAGCTTTTAGGCCAGCAGAGCTCCATGTTTGTGGAGTGTTTACCCTATCCCTTGCTTTTGGAAACTCCTCTACAACCTCCAAGGTTGTGAACTCCTGAGCATTTTCCATTCCAGATATGTGTTCACTGATTTTCTAACTCTTCTCCTCTAATTTTGTCTTACTTGGGGTGAAGGTAATGTCAAGGCATTGTTCTGGATGAGAGTGGGAGGATATTTGTGCAGCATATATATGCATACAAATTGGATTCATTTTCCAATTTTCATTTTGAAATATTGAATCCCTGACACTAACCCATACGTACTAGACTCAGACAACTCATCCTAATATGATAGAGAAAAATAAGCCAAACCTATAGAAATACAAGCAGTTCATTGGAGGCATGTTGTATAGTTGGACTTGAGTTTTGCATTATATAAGGTAAAAGTTATAAATCTAGTCAATTTTTAATCGAAGAAGTTCTCCCTGAGTTTTTAAACTTAAAAAATACGAGAATTCTTGTTTCCCTTTCTCTTTAGCCTATTCACACTTGTATATTTATATGCACATATAGAATCCTACCAGGTATCACACGTACATTTTTGAGGTGGCTGATTGGCGTATACAAACTGTGAGAAGAGTTCACTCCTCCTAAACGCTGTTGGAACTGAAAATTCAACCAATAGGGGAGCTTCCTAGTAGAAGAACATTATGCATAAATTCATGTTCAGTAAAATAAATATTTTTGCATCTGTGGATGATATATATTTACTGATGAATTTTGATTCGCATATATATTGCTACTATTAAATGTATGTGAGTGTTTTTTTTTTGTGTGTGTGTATAATATATCTGTACACTCTGCAGATATTTCAAAATATAAAATATATGTGTCTAATGTAAACCCTCTAAATTCATTCATGTTCATGTATGTGGATTTATAATCAACTTTTCACAAGATTATAATCAGAAATATTCATCCACCTGAAATACATAATTGTTTCCTAGTACTGAAAACTAACTTCAGTGAATGGGGCATACAAATCCTCATTATTCTACAGAAACGCACCCAGTCTAACATCAATGCAAGTAGACTCCTATGGGACATGATATGTAATTTGACGTTCATATGTATTCAACAATGGTACATTATTATTTCTTCAGTTTTTGCACATTTTAAGTTATACACTTCATCCACAAGTTCACAAATTTATAGGCATTTGTTTCAACTTTAATCACTTCTTGCTTCAGAACACAAGTATTGTCAGGGTTTCTTGACAGGTCTTTTCATGAGACTTCTTTCCAAACACATTATTTTAGATTTCCATAATCACTTTTGAAGCAAAACTCACACACTCTTCATGATAAACCAAAACACTAATATTTCCATGAGATATATAACTGGTTGGAATGAATGATTGTGTATCAATATATGATTTCCTTTAATTTTTCAGATATCAATTCAATTCATTATTTAAAGTTCAAAAAAGTTGTATTATTAAGTCACAGTATGTTCTATTCATGCTTTATCTCTATGTTCATAGACACAGGGTACACCTCTTTGTACCCCCAATTCTAATTTTAAATATTCAATATATTGCTCCCAGAAATGGTGAAAGAAATACTCATGTCACCTCATTATCACAGTAATATTCTGGACAAAAAATGAAAAGGTCACTCTTATGATTGTACCAAAGCCTAAATGGAAAGTGAACATAGATTACTAAAAACATCCATGTCCAGGTTGCCTAATGCTATCAATTGTCAATCCTGTTGGTGACTACATATTTGTTTCCATCTAATTTATATATTCAAACTCAACCCTGTTGAAAATGACTAATTCTATCACTCACTTTATACTTTGCCTGATTTTGTAATGATTCTATTGATATCTGCTTTTCTACATATTTTCCCCAGTTCACCATAGTGACTGACTCTTCATATGTACTGACATCTACATTCACTCCATAACCGAAACCCTATTGGTAAAGAACATTTGGTCCAAATCCTATACTCACTCTTCTTCCTAAAGCTATCGACTATCTTCCTAATCCTAATGATTATCACTTTTTGCCTGGATGTTCTCTTCTAAATTCAATCATCATAGGTACAAGGTCCTACTCCCTTGTATATCGAATTATCTGAGACATCTTTGCATAACATAATTCAAAGCTAAGTATCCCAATCAAGGGGAAAACCCTTCTGGGCTTCAAATCATACCTAGATTTTTGTTTTCATACTTTTATTTCACATCTATATTCTTGTAAATATCACAGGTTCCCAATAACATTATTCATCACACAGAATGATTCATAACCCAAATCAAACCTGTTATTAACCCTAAGCGCACACTGTTCCCTCAATCTCATTTTACAGAAAAGCAGGGACAGAGTGGTTCTTACAATACAGGAAATTATGGGATCTTCCACCTGCTGAGAACCTCAAAGGTCCATGCAGAAATGATACCTGCAGAATTTGTAGGCAGGTATGAAGGACCTGAGTGAGCAAAAGTCATCTTCCATGGCAAATAACCTGGTCAGGATGAAGGGATGTGTCTGAATCAGCCTCTCTCTTTTTATTGTAGAGAAGATGGACCAAACCAGGCCTGTGTGGAGAGCTGTTCCTGGGTGCCTATGGTTGATATACCATTCTACCTTGTGAAAGTGTCACAGGAAGTAGGGGAAGCCTCCATCTCATGGGACCCTTGGAAGCAACAGTTAGGACAAAGTGGTTGCCAAGGCAGTGACCTCATTCAGTTCCAAAGAATGTGACATACCTCATTTCCTTGGTGATGGAACTCTCTGAAATTTGTATCCAAGCATTGGATTCCAAATGGCTTGTAACTGACATGGTGCTGCCAGCAGACCCTTATATGTAAAGGCATCTTGTTATATGGAGAGTTTTAAGAGGAAAATTAAGAATCAGGTTGATATGGACAAGGGGGCAATGGGGCAAGCTGTGAGAGATAGAAGCCTAGTTGGTGCATTCTCTTGCAGACCCTGACCCACCACACGTGACAGAACTCCCTCCAGCACTGTGTCCCAGTTTAGCTGCTAGTATTTCGTGAAACAAATACCAAACTCACAGTGCAGCAGCCTAAAAACCACAAAAAGTGGAGGAGGACCAAATGGCTTCACAGTCCACACGGGGAGACGGGGAGACACTTAGTCCCCAGTGGCCTCAGTTTACCTATAAAGAGAGGATTCAGCACTGCTTCATCTTGTTCATTGGAAAATAAGAAACCATGTCCTCCAGGTCACATAGATGCAGACCCAGCTTTGATGGTCTCACTACAAAGGAAGCCAAATCTCATGAAAACAACATATATTTAAAGTGCGGAAGCTCAGAGGCAGTTTCTCAAAGTTTTTAGGGCAACAGAGTTACATGTTTGTGGAGTGTTTACCATGTCCCTTACTTTTGGAAACTCCTAAACCACCTCCAAGGTTGTGAACTCCTGAGCATTTTCCATTCCAGATATGTATTCACTGATTGTGTAACTCTTCTCCTCTAATTGTGTCTTACTTGGGGTGAAGGTAATGTCAAGACATTGTTTTGGATGAGAGCGGGAGGATATTTGTGCAGCATATATTTACATACACATTGGATTCATTTTCCAATTTTTCATTCGAAGTACTGAATCCCTGACACAAACCCATACCTAGTAGACTCAGACTATTCATCCTAATATAATGGGGAAAATTAACCCAACACAATAGAAATACAAGCACTTCAGAGGAGACATGTTCTATAGTTGGACTTGACATTTGCATTATATAAGGTAGGAGTTATACATCTAGTCAAATTTATTTGAAATATTCTCCATGTGTTTTTAAACTTAACAAATATGTGAATACTTGTTTCCAATTTCTGTAGCCTATTCACACATGTATATTTATATGCATATATAGAATCCTACCAGGTATCACACGTACATTTTTGTAAGGTGGATGTCTTGGCAGATACAAATTGTGAGAAGTGTTCACTCCTCCTAAATGCTGTTGGAAATGAAAATTCAACCTATAAGAGAGCGTCCTAGAAGAACAACATTATACATAAACTCATGTTCAGAAACATAAATATTTTTGCATCTGTGGATGATATATATTTACTGATGAATTTCGATTGGCATTTATATTGGTACTTTTTAATGTCTGTGAGTGTTGTGTGTGTGTGTGTGTGTGTGTGTGTGTGTGTGTGTGTGTGTATAGATATAGATATAGATATACTCTCCAAAGTTTTCCAAATATGAAATATATGTGTCTAGTATACACTCTCTAAATTCATTCATGTTCATGTATGTGGATTTATAATCAACTTTTCACCAGATTATAATCAGAAATATTCATCCACCTGAAATACATATTTGTTTCCTAGTACTGACTACTAACTTCAGTGAAGGGTGCATACAAATCCTAATTATTCTACAGTATCTGACCCAGTCTAACATCAATGCAAGTAGACTCCTATGGGACATGATATGTAATTTGTCATTCATTTGTATTCGACACTGGTACATTATTGTTTCTTCAGTTTTTGCACATCATAGGATATACATTTCATCCACAAGTTAACAAATTAATAGGCATTTGTTTCAACATTAATCACTTCTTGCTTCAGAACACATGTATTGTCAGGGTTTCTTGACTGGTCTTTTCATGAGACTTCTTTCCAAACACATTGTTTTGAATTTCCATAATCATTTTGAAGCAAAACTCACACACTCTTCATGATAAACCAAAACACTAATATTTCCATTAGATATATAACTGGTTGGAATGAATGATTGTATATCAATATACAATTTCCTTTTATTTTTCAGATATCAGTTCAATTCATTATTTAAAGTTCAAAAAAGTTATATTATTTATTCACAGTATGGTCTATTTGTGGTTTTTCTCTATGTTCATAGAAACAGGGTACACCTATTTGTACCCCCAATTCTAATTTTAAATCTTCAATATATTGCTCCCAGAAATGGTGAAAGAAATACTCATGTCACCTCATTATCACAGTAATATTCTGGACAAAAAATGGAAAGGTCACACTTATGATTGTACCAAAGCCTAAATGGAAAGTGAACATGGATTTCTAAAAACATCCATGTCCAGGTTGCCTAATGCTGTCAATTGTCACTCCTATTGGTGACTACATATTTGTTTTTTCCTAATATATATTGAAACTCAACCCTGTTGAAAATGTCTAATTCTATCCCTCACTTTATACTTTGCCTGATTTCGTAATGTTTCCATTGATATCTGCTTTTCTACATATTTTCCCCAGTTCAACATAGTGTCTGACTCTTCATATGTGCTGACATTTACATTCACTCTATAACCAAAAGTCTATTGCTAAAGAACTTTTGGTCCAAATCCTATACTCACTCGTCTTCCTAAACCTACCGACTATCTTCCTAAACCTACTGAATATCCCTTTTTGACTGGATGTTCTCTTCTAAATTCAATCATCCAATGTACAAGGTCCTATGCCATTGTATATCAAATTATCTGAGACACCTTTGCAGAACATAATTCAAAGCTAAGTATCCCAATCAAGGGCAAAACCCTTCTGGGCTTCAAAGCATACCTAGATTTCTTTTTTCATACTTATATTTCACCTCTATATTCTTGTAAATATTGCAGGTTCCCAATCCCATTATTCATCGCACAGAATCATTCGTCACCAAATCAAACCTGTTTTTAACCCCAAGTATACACTGTTCCCTCAATCATTTTACAGAAGAGCAGGGACAGAGGGGTTCTTACAATACAGGAAAGTTGGGGATCTTCCACCAGATGAGAACCTCAAATGTCCATGCACAAATGATACCTGGAGAAGTTGTAGGCAGGTATGAAGCACCTGAGAGAGCAAAAGTCATCTTCCATGGCAAACAACCATGGGATGTGTCTTAATCTGCCTCTCTCTTCTTATTGTAGACAAGGTGGAACAATCCAGGCCTGAGTGGAGAGCTGTTCCCGGGTGCCAATGGTTGATATACATTCTACCTTATGAAAGTGTCACAGGAAGTAGGGGAAACCTCCATCTTATGTAACCCTTGGAAGCAACTGTTAGGACAAAGTGGTTGCCAAGGCAGTGACCTCATTCAGTTCCAAAGAATGTGACATACCTCATTTCCTTGGTGATGGAACTCTCTGAACTTGGTATCCAAAAAGCCAGGCACCCAGAGGCAGTCCCAGTCCCAGTCCCAGTGGGCTCACTTGTTTGGATTTACCAAGGACAGAGTCAGTTTTCTTGGTACCTACTGATGTGAGGATGGCCTAATGCCAGGAGAACTCTAAAGAGGGACCTTTCCTGAGAAAGCAGGTAGTGGCTAACCACTTTTTCCTGACAACTACACAGAGTTGAACAAGGAAACAAGATCTGAGAGAAGACAGGCCATTTCGGGGGAACATAGTATGGCCCGCAGTCAGAGGAAACTCCGGATAGTCACAGACCTACTTGGGGTAAGGAGGTGCCTTTGTGGGAGTGGGTGTGGGTTTGTTGTTCTGTCTCATGTTCTGAGAATAGGTAGGAAAGGCGGTTTGTTTGGTTTGTAGTGGACAGTTTCTAGTAAGTTGTTTGACAAGGCGAGTGTTTCTGTTTCGGTGTATTCCAATGTGTCCGTTGTTGTAGACATTAAAAAGAGAATGCATTAGTTGATGTGTCCTGTCTAGTATAAGTCTTCCCATAATTCATCCTGCCCAATATATGAATGGACTGCAGCTTGTCTTATCGATGTGCAACACCTACTATCTTTCTAAGATGCTGTTTTCTTCCTGAATTCTGGCCACTCTCCAGAATAGGCTCATGGTTTTGTGTCCAAAATATGTACCACCTCCAAGCTCTGTGACATGTCCATGTAATGGATAGCTGAAGAGAATGGCGAGCATTTCAGAAAACTCAGATATCAGTGTGACCAGGAAAGTCTCAGTGCAGAAACCCTGCTTTGGGCAATTTGCTTACTAATTGTTGTGTTGCACTGAATGTCAGGAAGGTCTTTGCCTCAGGCCACCCCTTTGTGAAGCCTGAAGAAAACAGTTTTCAAATACAAATGAATGGGCATCACCTGTGGCTTCTGGCTTCATTGCTTTGAGAATGGATGTGTCTGAATCAGCCTCTTGGCCATGTGTTTGGCTGTGACTTAGATTCTCAGCACCTGATGAATCTAAAGAATGATCCCATGCGTGCATCCAAAACCATAAGGGCAAAAAATCATTCATTGTGGATGAAGTCTCTTGCCTTCCTCTGTTAGGTTCCTGAACTCCATCTAGTGAGAATAGGGATTCTTTGAGTCAAATGAGTTCTTCAAATCTCTGCAGAGGTGCTTGGGTTTTCGAATAACTTTAAATCACATAAAGAATCTATTCCTGAAATCAGTAGGCCTCAAATTGGAGAAACACAGAAGAATTAACGGCAGGCTTATTTGATCATTGCTGGTTCACAGAAACGGTGTCCAGGCCACCCTGACTTTAGGCAAATGAGGGGAAAACGAGCTGATTTTGGACACTGTCTTGGGCTGCGCCCCTCATGGAAACCTCCAGCCAGAGGTTAAGATGAGTTACTATATGGAATAAGATGAGGGCCATGTGGGAGTGTTTCGGTTTTAATTTTGGTCATTTGTGTGGCATTGGAAAAAATGACTGGGTCCACGTGGGCTTGAACTCTGGTGTGATTCCCCTTAGAGACTGGGTTTTAGAACTGAACTCAGAGAAGCATTGCCATGAATTTTGTTAGAATTTCAAGAGGCCACGCATGAAAGTCGCTCTTGGAAATTGAGACCTAGGCCCCGGGTGGATTTCCAAAGAGGCCTGGGAATCTCAGCAAGGATATCACATGATTTTATTCTTAAAGACATGGCAGCCATAGTTGAGAGTCAAAACACACATGGACCTCACATTGTAGACCTCAATGGGCCTGGCCTAATGTGACCTTTTGACCATTCTTTGGAAAGCCTTGCCTGTGAGAGTTCTCCAGAGATTTCATTGAAATGAGCTTCCTCACCATTTAATGTTTGCTGAATGAATTGAAACCCACAGTGCCTCCAACTTCATGCTTGAAAAATGGCTAGATAAATACCATGAAATTTTTGAAATTTCTATGACCAGGTGGCACTGGAGAAACATTGGATGTCCTGTTGCTGATCATGAGTATACCAGACAGTGCCTTGATTTACGGAGTTTCATGAAAATGGTGTAGAATAGGATGGCAGTAAGTTGGAGCCTGCTGAGTAGTGGGTCTAGAGCAGTGGTGGGGAGGTGTTTGATAAAACATCCGTGGTAGGGCCATGTGGATCTACCATTGGATTCCAAATGGCTTGTAACTGGCGTGGTACAGCCAGCAGACCCTTATATGTAAAACCATCTTGTTATATGCAGAGTTTTCAGAGGAAAATTAAGAATCAGGTTGATATGGACAAGGGGGAAATGGGGCAAGCTGTGAGAGATCGAAGCTTATTTGATGCATTCTCTAGCAGACCCTGACCCACCACACGTGACAGAACTCCCTCCAGCACTCTGTCCCAGATTAGCTCCTAGTATTTCGTGAAACAAATACCAAACTCACAATGCAGCAGCAAAAAAACCACAAAAAGTGGAGGAGGACCAAATGGCTTTACAGTCCACACGGGGAGAAAATTAGTCCCCAGTGGCCTCAGTTTACCTACAAAGAGTGGATTCAGCACTGCTTCATCTTGTTCATTTTAAAATAAGAAACCATGTCCTCCAGGTCACATAGATGCAGACCCAGCTTTGAAGGTCTCCCTACAAAGGAAGACAAATCTCCTGAAAACAACATATATTTCAAGGGCGGAAGCTCAGAGGCAGTTTCTCAAAAAGTTTTTAGGCCAACAGAGCTCCATATTTGTGGAGTGTTTACCCTGTCCCTTAGTTTTGCAAACTCCTCTACCACCTCCAAGGTTGTGAACTCCTGAGCATTTTACATTCCAGATATCTATTCACTGATTTTGTAACTCTTTTTCTCTAATTGTGTCTTACTTGGGGTGAAGGTAATGTCAAGGCATTCTTCTGGATGAGAGCGGGAGGATATTTGTGCAGCATATATTTACATACACATTGGATTCATTTTCCAATTTTCCATTCGAAATGCTGAATTCCTGACACTAAGCCATACCTAGTAGACTCAGACTATTCATCCTAATATAATGGGGAAAATTAACCCAACACAATAGAAATACAAGCACTTCAGAGGAGACATGTTGTATAGTTGGACTTGACATTTGCATTATATAAGGTAGGAGTTATAAATGTATTCAAATTTTAATGGACATATTCTCCATGTGTTTTTAAACTTAACAAATATGTGAATTCTTGTTTCCCTTTTCTTTAGCCTATTCACACATGTATATATATATATGCATATATAGAATCCTAGCAGGTATCACATGTACATTTTGTGAGGTGGCTTTCTTAGCAGATACAAATTGTGAGAAGAGTTCACTCCTCCTAAATGCTGTTGGAAATAAAAATTCAACGTATAGGAGACCGTCCTAGTCGAACAACGTTATACATAAAGTCATATTCAGTAAAATAAATATTTTTGCATTTCTGGATGACATATATTTACTGATGAATTTCGATTGGCATTTATATTGGTACTTTTTAATGTCTGTGAGTGTTGTGTGTGTGTGTGTGTGTGTGTGTGTGTATAGATATAGATATAGATATAGATATACTATCCAAATTTTTCAAAATATGAAATATATGTGTCTAATATACACTCTCTAAATTCATTCTTGTTCATGTATGTGGATTTATAATCAACTTTTCAAAAGATTATAATCAGTAATATTCATGCACCTGAAATACATATTTGTTTCCTAGTACTGAAAACTAACTTCAGTGAATGGTGCATACATATCCTAATTATTCTACAGTAACTGACCCAGTCTAACATCAATGCAAGTAGACTCCTATGGGACATGATATGTAATTTGTCATTCATTTGTATTCGACACTGCTACATTATTGTTTCTTCAGTTTTTGCACATCATAGGATATACATTTCACCCACAAGTTCACAAATTAATAGGCATTTGTTTCAACTTTAATCACTTCTTGCTTCAGAACACATGTATTGTCAGGGTTTCTTGACTGGTCTTTTCATGAGACTTCTTACCAAACACATTATTTTGAATTTCCATAATCATTTTGAAGCAAAACTCACAAACTCTTCATGATAAAAGAAAACACTAATATTTCCATTAGATAAATAACTGGTTGGAATTAATGATTGTATATCAATATACGATTTCCTTTAATTTTTCAGATATCAGTTCAATTCATTATTTAAAGTTCAAAAAAGTTATATTATTTATTCACAGTATGGTCTATTCATGCTTTTTCTCTATGTTCATACAAACAGGGTACACCTCTTTGTACAACCAATTCTAATTTTACATCTTCAATATATTGCTCCCAGAAATGGTGAAAGAAATACTCATGTCACCTCATTATCACAGTAATATTCTGGACAAAAAATGGAAAGGTCACACTTATGATTGTACCAAAGCCTAAATTGAAAGTGAACATGGATTTCTAAAAACATCTATGTCCAGGTTGCCTAATGCTGTCAATTGTCAATTCTATTGGTGACTACATATTTGTTTTTTCCTAATTTATATATTCAAACTCAACCCTGTTGAAAATGTCTAATTCTATCACTCACTTTATACTTTGCCTCATTTCGTAATGTTTCTATTGATATCGGCTTTTCTACATATTTTCCCCAGTTCAACATACTGACTGACTCTTCATATGTGTTGACATTTACATTCACTCTATAACCGAAAGTCTATTGCTAAAGAACTTTTGGTCCAAATCCTATACTCACTCTTCTTCCTAAACCTACCGACTATCTTCCTAATCCTACTGAATATCCCTTTTTGACTGGATGTTCTCTTCTAAATTCAATCATCCAATTTACAAGGTCATATGCCATTGTATATCGAATTATCTGAGACAACTTTGCAGAACATAATTCAAAGCTAAGTATCCCAATCAAGGGCAACACTATTCTGGGCTTCAAATCATACCTTGATTTCTGTTTTCATACTTATATTTCAACTCTATATTCTTGTAAATATTGCATGTTTCCAATACCATTATTCATCGCACAGAATCATTCCTAACCCAAATGAAACCTGTTTTTAACCCCAAGTATACACTGTTCCCTCAATCAATTTACAGAAGAGCAGGGACAGAGTGGTTCTTACAATACAGGAAAGTTGGGGGCCTTCCACCTGATGAGAACCTCAAATGTCCATGCACAAATGATACCTGGAGAAGTTGTAGGCAGGTATGAAGCACCAGAGAGAGCAAAAGTCCTCTTCCATGGAAAAGAACCTGGTCAGGATGAAGGGATGTGTCTGAATCTGCCTCTCTCTTTTTATTTTAGAGATGATGGACCAAACCAGGCATGAGTGGAGAGCTGTTCCCGGGTGCCAATGGTTGATATACATTCTACCTTATGAAAGTGTCACAGGAAGTAGGGCAACCTCCATCTTATGTTACCCTTGGAAGCAACTGTTTGGACAAAGTGGGTGCCAAGGCAGGGACCTCATTCAGTTCCAAAGAATGTGACATACCTCATTTCCTTGGTGATGGAACTCTCTGAACTTGGTATCCAAGAAGCCAGGCACCCAGAGGCAGTCCAAGTCCCAGTCCCAGTGGGCTCACTTGTTTGGATTTACCAAGGACAGTCAGTTTTCTTGGTACCTAATGATGTGAGGATGGCCAAATGCCAGGAGAGCTGTGAAGATGGATTTTTCCTGAGAAAACAGGTAGTGTCTAACCACTTTTTCCTGACATCTTCACAGAGTTGGTCAATGAAACAAGATCTGAGAGAAGACAGCCCATTTTGGGGGAACATAGTATGGCCCACTGGTCAGAGGACACTCCGGATAGTCACAGACCTACTTGGGGGAAGGAGGTGCCTTTGTGGGAGTGGGTGTGGGTTTGTTGTTTTGTCTCATGTTCTGAGAATAGATATTAAAGTAGGTTTGTTTGGTTTGGAATGGACAGTTTCTAGTAACTCATTTGACACGGCGAGTTTTTCTGTTTCTGTGTATCCCCTGTGTTCGTTATTGTAGACATTAGAAAAGAGAATGCTTTAATGGGTGTGTCCTGTCTAGTATTAATCTTCCCATAATTCATCCTGCCCAATATATGAAAGGACTGCAGCTTGTCTTATCGATGTGCAACACCTGCTATCTTTCTAAGTTGTTGTTTTCTTTCTGAATTCTGGACACTTTCCACAATAGGCTCATGGATTTGTGTCCAAAATATGTACCACCTCCAAGCTCTGTGACATGGCCATGTACTGGATAGCTGAAGAGAATGGCGAGAATCTCAGACAACTCAGATATCAGCGTGACCAGGAAAGTCTCAGTGCAGAAACCCTGCTTGGGGCCTTTTGCTTACTTATTGTTTTTTTGCACTCAATGTCAGGAAGGTCTTTGCCTCAGGCCACTCCTTTGTGAAGCCTGAAGAAAACAGTTTTCAAATGGAAATGAATGGGCTTCACCTGTGGCTCTTTGCTTAATTGCTTTGGAAAGGGATGTGTCTTTATCAGCCTCTTGGACCTGTGTGTGGCTGTGACTTAGATTCACAGAACCTGATGGATCTTAAGAATGATCCCATGTGAGCTTCCAAAACCAAAATGGCAAAAATATCATTCATTGTGGATGAAGTCTCTTTCCTTCCTCTGTTAGGTTCCTGCACTCCATCAAATGAGAATAGGGATTCTTTGGGTCAAATGAGTTCTTCAAAGCCCTGCAGAGGTGCTTGTGTTTTCGCATGACTCGAAATCACCTAAAGAATCGATACGTAAAATCAGTAGGCATCAAATTGGAGAAACACAGAAGTATTAACGGCAGGCTTATTTGTTCAATCCTGGTTCACAGAAACGGTGTCCAGGCTACCCTGACTTTAGGAAAATGAGGGCCAAACGAGCTGATTTTGGACACTGTCTTTGGCTGCGCCCCTCATGGAAACCTCCAGCCAGAGGTTAAGTTGATTGACTATATGGAATAAGATGAGGGCCATGTGGGAATGTTTTGATTTTAATTTTGATCATTTGTGTGGCATTGGAAAAAATGACTGGGTCCACGTGGGCTTGAACTCTGGTGTGATTCCCCTTAGAGACTGGGATTTGAAACTGAACTCAGAGAAGCATTGGCATGAATTTTGTTGGGATTTTAAGAGGCCACGCATGAAAGTCGCTCTTGGAAACTGAGACCTAGGCCCCGGTGGATTTCCACAGAGGCCTGGGAATCTCAGCAAGGATATCACATTATATAATTCTTAAAGAAATGGCAGCCATAGTTTAGAGTCAAAACACACATGGACCTCACATTGTAGACCTCAATGGGCCTGGCCTAATGTGACCTTTTGTTCACTCTTTGGGAAGCCTTGCCTGTGAGGGTTCTCCAGAGATTTCATTGAAATGAGCTTCCTCACCATTTAATGTTTGCTGAATGAATTGAAACCCACAGTGCCTCCAACTTCATGCTTGAAAAATGGCTAAATAAATACCATGAAATTTTTGAAATTCCAATGACCAGGTGGCACTGGAGAAACATTGGATGTCCTGTTGCCGATCATGAGTATACCAGACAGTGCCTTGATTTACTGAGTTTCATAAAAATGGTGTAGAACAGAGATGCCAGTAAGTTGGAGTCTGCTGAGTAGTGGGTCTAGAGCAGTGGTGGAGAGGTGTTTGATAAAACATCCATGGTAGTGCCATGTGGATCTACCATTGGATTCCAAATGGCTTGTAACTGATATGGTGCAGCCAGCAGACCCTTATATGTAAAGGCATCTTGTTATATGGAGAGTTTTCAGAGGAAAATGAAGAATCAGGTTGATATGGACATGGAGTCAATTGGGCAAGCTGTGAGAGATAGAAGCCTAGTTGGTGCATTCTCTTGCAGACCCTGACCCACCACACGTGACAGAACTCCCTCCAGCACTGTGTCCCAGTTTAGTTCCTAGTATTTCGGGAAACAAATACCAAACTCACAGTGCAGCAGCAAAAACACCACAAAAAGTGGAGGAGTACCAAATGGCTTCAGTGTCCACACGGGGAGACACTTAGTACCCAGTGGTCTCAGTTTACCTACAAAGAGAGGAATCAGCACTGCTTCATCTTGTTCATTGGAAAATAAGAAACCATGTCCTCCAGGTCACATAGATGCAGACCCAGCTTTGATGGTCTCACTACAAAGGAAGCCAAATCTCATGAAAACAACATATATTTCAAGTACAGAAGCTCAGAGGCAGTTTCTCAAAAAGTTTTTAGGCCAGCAGAGCTCCATGTTTGTGGAGTGTTTACCCTGTCCCTTAGTTTTGCAAACTCCTCTACCACCTCCAAGGTTGTGAACTCCTGATCATTTTCCATTCCAGGTATGTATTCACTGATTTTGTAACTCTTCTACTCTAATTGTGTCTTACTTGGGGTGAAGGTAATGTCAAAGCATTGTTCTGGATGAGAACGGGAGGATATTTGTGCAGCATATATTTACATACACATTGGATTCATTTTCCAATTTTCCATTCGAAATGCTGAATTCCTGACACTAAGCCATACCTAGTAGACTCAGACTATTCATCCTAATATAATGGGGAAAATTAACCCAACACAATAGAAATACAAGCACTTCAGAGGAGACATGTTGTATAGTTGGACTTGACATTTGAATTATTTAAGGTAGGAGTTATAAATGTATTCAAATTTTAATGGACACATTCTCCATGTGTTTTTAAACTTAACAAATATGTGAATTCTTGTTTCCCTTTTCTTTAGCCTATTCACACATGTATATATATATGCATATATAGAATCCTAGCAGGTATCACACGTACATTTTTGTGAGGTGGCTGTCTTGGCAGATACAAATTGTGAGAAGAGTTCACTCCTCCTAAATGCTGTTGGAAATGAAAATTCAACCTATAGGAGAGCGTCCTAGTAAAACAACATTATACATAAACTCATGTTCAGCAAAATAAATATGTTTGCATCTGTGGATCATATATATTTACTGATCAATTTCGATTGGCATTTATATTGGTATTTTTTAATGTCTGTGAGTGTTGTGTGTGTGTGTGTGTGTGTGTGTGTGTGTGTGTGTGTGTGGATATAGATATAGATATAGATATAGATATACTCCCCAAATTTTTCAAAATATGAAATATATATGTCTAATATACACTCTCTAAATTCATTCATGTTCATGTATGTGGATTTATAATCAACTTTTCACAAGATAATAATCAGAAATATTCATCCACCTGAAATATATATTTGTTTCCTAGTACTGAAAACTAACTTCAGTGAATGGTGCATACATATCCTAATTATTCTACAGTAACCGACCCAGTATAACATCAATGCAAGTAGACTCCTATGGGACATGATATGTAATTTGTCATTCATTTGTATTCGACACTGGTACATTATTGTTTCTTCAGTTTTTGCAAATCATAGGATATACATTTCATCCACAAGTTCACAAATTAATAGGCATTTGTTTCAACTTTAATCACTTCTTGCTTCAGAACACATGTATTGTCAGGGTTTCTTGAATGGTCTTTTCATGAAACTTCTTTCCAAACACATTATTTTGAATTTCCATAGTCATTTTGAAGCAAAACTCACACACTCTTCATGATAAATCAAAACACTAATATTTTGTTTAGATATATAACTGGTTGGAATGAATGATTGTATATCAATATACGATTTCCTTTAATTTTTCAGATATCAGTTCAATTCATTATTTCAAGTTCAAAAAAGTTATATTATTTATTCACAGTATGGTCTATTCATGCTTTTTCTCTATGTTCATAGAAACATGGTACACCTCTTTGTACCCCTGATTCTGATTTTACATCTTCAATATATTGCTCCAAGAAATGGTGAAAGAATTACTCATGTCACCTCATTATCACAGTAATATTCTGGACAAAAAATGGAAAGGTCACACTTATGATTGTACCAAATCCTAAATGGAAAGTGAACATGGATTTCTAAAAACATCCATGTCCAGGTTGCCTAATGCTGTCAATTGTCAATCCTATTGGTGACTACATTTTTGTTTTTTTCTGATTTATATATTCAAACTCAATCCTGTTGAAAATGTCTAATTCTATCACTCACTTTATACTTTGCCTCATTTCGTAATGTTTCTATTGATCTCTGCTTTTCTACATATTTTCCCCAGTTCAACATAGTGACTGACTCTTCATATGTGCTGACATTTACATTCACTCTGTAACCGAAAGTCTATTGCTAAAGAACTTTTGGTCCAAATCCTATACTCACTCTTCTTCCTAAACCTACCGACTATCTTCCTAATCCTACTGAATATCCCTTTTTGACTGGGTGCTCTCTTTTAAATTCAATCATCCAATTTACAAGGTCCTATGCCATTGTATATCGAATTATCTGAGACATCTTTGCAGAACATAATTCAAAGCTAAGTATCCCAATCAAGGGCAGAACCCTTATGGGCTTCAAATCATACCTAGATTTCTGTTTTCATACTTATATTTCACATCTATATTTTGTAAGCATTGCAGGTTCCCAATACCATTATTCATCGCACAGAATCATCCGTAACCCATATCAAACCTGTTTTTAACCCCAATTATACACTGGTCCCTCAATCATCTTACAGAAGAGCAGGGACAGAGTGGTTCTTACAATACAGGAAAGTTGGGGATATTCCACCTGATGAGAACCTCAAAGGTCCATGCAGAAATGATACCTGGAGAAGTTGTAGGCAGGTATGAAGGACCTGAGAGAGCAAAAGTCATCTTCCATGGCAAATATCTTGGTCAGAAAGAAGGGATGTGTCTGAATCAGCCTCTCTCTTCTTATTGTAGAGAAGATGGACCAAACCAGGCCTGTGTGGAGAGCTGTTCCTGGGTGCCTATGGTTGATATACCATTCTCCCTTGTGAAAGTGTCACAGGAAGTAGGGGAAGCCTCCATCTCATGGGACCCTTGGAAGCAACAGTTAGGACAATGTGGTTGCCAAGGAAGTGACTCATTCAGTTCCAAAGAAAGTGACATACCTCATTTCCTTGGTGATGGAACTCTCTGAAATTTGTATCCAAGAGGCCAGGCACCCAGAGGCAGTCCCAGTCCCAGTCCCAGTGGGCTCACTTGTTTGGATTTACCAAGGACAGAGTCAGTTTTCTTGGTAACTACTGATGTGAGGATGGCCTAATGCCAAGAGAACTCTGAAGATGGACCTTTCCTGAGAAAGCAGGTAGTGGCTCACCACTTTTTCCTGAAAACTACAAAGAGTTGAACAAGGAAACAAGATCTGAGAGAAGACAGGACATTTCGGGGGAACATAGTATGGCCCGCAGTCAGAGGAAACTCCGGATAGTCACAGACCTACTTGGGGGAAGGAGGTGCCTTTGTGGGAGTGGGTGTGGGTTTGTTGTTTTGTCTCATGTTCTGAGAATAGGTAGGAAAGGCTGTTTGTTTGGTTTGGAGTGGACAGTTTCTAGTAAGTTGTTTGATCAGGCAATTGTTTCTGTTTCGGTGTATCCCAATGTGTCCGTTGTTGTAAACATTAAAAAGAGAATGCATTAATGGAGGTGTCCTGTCTAGTATAAATCTTCCCATAATTCATCCTGCCCAATATATGAATGGACTGCAGCTTGTCTTATCGATGTGCAACACCTGCTATCTTTCTACGTTGCTGTTTTCTTCCTGAATTCTAGCCACTCTCCAGAATAGGCTCATGGTTTTGTGTCCAAAATATGTACCACCTCCAAGCTCTGTGACATGGCCATGTACTGGATAGCTGAAGAGAATGGCGAGCATCTCAGAAAACTCAGATATCTGTGTGACCAGGAAAGTCTCAGTGCAGAAACCCTGCTTTGGGCCTTTTGCTGACTTATTGTTGTGTTGCACTGAATGTCAGGAAGGTCTTTGCCTCAGGCCACCCCTTTGTGAAGCCTGAAGAAAACAGTTTTCAAATGGAAATGAATGGGCATCTCCTGTGGCTTCTGGCTTCATTGCTTTGGGAAAGGATGTGTCTGAATCAGCCTATGGCCATGTGTGTGGCTGTGACTTAGATTCTCAGCACCTGATGAATCTAAAAATGATCCCCTGCGTGCATCCAAAACCATAAGGGCAAAAAATCTTTCATTGTGGATGAATTCTCTTGCCTTCCTCTGTTAAAATCCTGAACTCCATAAGTGAGAATAGGGATTCTTTGGGTCAAATGAGTTCTTCAAATCTCTGCAGAGGTGCTTGGGTTATCGAATAACTTTAAATCACATAAAGAATGTATTCCTGAAATCAGTAGGCCTCAAATTGGAAAAACACAGAAGAATTAACGGCAGGCTTCTTTGATCATTCCTGGTTCACAGAAACGGTGTCCAGGCCACCCTGACTTTAGGCAAATGAGGGGCAAACGAGCTGATTTTGGACACTGTCTTGGGCTGCGCCCCTCATGGAAACCTCCAGCCAGAGGTTAAGATGAGTTACTATATGGAATAAGATGAGGGCCATGTGGGAGTGTTTTGGTTTTAATTTTGGTCATTTGTGTGACAGTTGGAAGAAATGACTGTGTCCACGTGGGCTTGAACTCTGGTGTGATTCCCCTTAGAGACTGGGTTTTGGAACTGAACTCAGAGAAGCATTGCCATGAATTTTGTTGGGATTTTAAGAGGCCACGCATGAAAGTCGCTCTTGGAAACTGAGACCTAGGCCCCGGGTGGATTTCCACAGAGGCCTGGGAAACTCAGCAAGGATATCAAATGATTTTATTCTTAAAGAAATGGCAGCCATAGTTGAGAGTCAAAACACACATGGACCTTACATTGTAGACCTCAATGGGCCTGGCCTAATGTGACCTTTTGTCCACTCTTTGGGAAGCCTTGCCTTTTAGAGATCTGAAGAGATTTCATTGAAATGAGCTTCCTCACCATTTAATGTTTGCTGCATGAATTGAAACCCACAGTGCCTCCAACTTCATGCTTGAAAAATGGCTAGATAAATACCATGAAATTTTTGAAATTCCTATGACCAGGTGGCACTGGAGAAACATTGGATGTCCTGTTGCTGATTATGAGTATACCAGACAGTGCCTTGATTTACTGAGTTTCATGAAAATGGTGTAGAACAGAGATGCCAGTAAGTTGGAGCCTGCTGAGTAGTGGGTCTAGAGCAGTGGTGGGGAGGTGTTTGATAAAACATCCGTGGTAGGGCCATGTGGATCTACCATTGGATTCCAAAGGGCTTGTAACTGACATGGTGCAGCCAGCAGACCCTTATATGTAAAGGCATCTTGTTATATGGAGAGTCTTCAGAGGAAAATGAAGAATCAGGTTGATATGGACAAGGGGGCAATGGGTCAAGCTGTGAGAGATGGAAGCCTAGTTGGTGCATTCCCTTGCAGACCCTGACCAACCACACGTGACACAACTCCCTCCAGCACTGTATCCCAGTTTAGCTCCTAGTATTTCGTGAAAGAAATACCAAACTCACAGTGCAGCAGGAAAAACACCACAAAAAGTGGAGGAGGACCAAATGGCTTCACAGTCCACACGGGGAGACACTTAGTCTCCAGTGGCATCAGTTAACCTACAAAGAGAGGATTCAGCACTGCTTCATCTAGTTCTTTGGAAAATAAGAAACCATGTCCTCCAGGTCACATAGATGCAGACCCAGCTCTCATAGTCTCACTACAAAGGAAGCCAAATCTCCTGAAAACAACATATATTTCAAGTGCGGAATCTCAGAGGAGTTTCTCAAAAAGTTTTTAGGCCAGCAGAGCTCCATGTTTGTGGAGTGTTTACCCTGTCCCTTAGTTTTGGAAACTTTTCTACCACCTCCAAGGTTGTGAACTGCTGAGCATTTTCCATTCCAGATATGTATTCACTGATTTTGTAACTCCTCTCCTCTAATTGTGTCTTACTTGGGGTGAAGGTGATGTCAAGGCATTCTTCTGGATGAGAGCGGGAGGAAATTGTGCAGCATATATTTACATACGCATTGGATTCATTTTCAAATTTTCCATTCGAAGTACTGAATCCCTGACATTAACCCATACCTGGTAGACTTAGACAGTTCATCCTAATATAATGGGGAAAATTAACCCAACACAATAGAAATACAAGCACTTCAGAGGAGACATGTTGTATAGGTGGACTTGACATTTGTATTATATAAGGTAGGAGTTATAAATCTAGTCAAATTTTAATTGAAATATTCTCCATGTGTTTTTAAACTTAACAAATATGTGAATTCTTGTTTCCCTTTTCTGTAGCCTATTCACACATGTATATTTATATGCATATATAGAATCCTACCAGGTATCACATGTACATTTTTGTGAGGTGGCTGTCTTGGCAGATACAAATTGTGAGAAGAGTTCACTCCTCCTAAATGCTGTTGGAAATGAAAATTCAACCTACAGGAGAGCGTCCTAGTACAACAACATTATACATAAACTCATGTTCAGTAAAATAAATATGTTTGCATCTGTGGATGATATATATTTACTGATGAATTTCTATTGGCATTTATATTGGTACTTTTTAATGTCTGTGAGTGTTGTGTGTGTGTGTGTGTGTATAGATATAGATATAGATATAGATAGATATAGATATACTCTCCAAATTTTTGAAAATATGGAATATTTTTGTCTTATTTTGCACTTCCTAAATTTTTCATATTCATGAATGTGTATTTATAATCATCTTTTCTCAAGATTATTCTCAGAAACATTCATATACCCTACTAGACTCTGACTACTAATACTAATATAATGGAGAAAAATATCCCAAACAGAATAGAAATACAAGCATTTCAGAAGGGACATGGTGTATAGTTGGACTTGCCTTTTGCATGATATAAGGTAGGAGTTATAAATCTATTCAATTTGCTGAAATACTTTTCCATATGTTATTTTTTTTGACACAAAACAAAATTTAATCTTCGAAAACTAAATAAAATTGACACATCCTTAACCAAGCTAATGAAGAAAAAAAACCTCAAATTACTAAAATTAAGGATCGTAAAAGAACTTTTACAGAGTACACAACTAAAATACAGAGAATAATTAAAAACTAATTTGAAAATTTATACTCTAATAAATTAAAATACCATGATGACATCAATAAAATTTTAGAGATATACCCAAACTGAATTAGTAGGACATGAACAATTTAAACAAATCAATTTCAAGCAATGAAATAGAAGTTGCTGTCAACAGCCTACCAATCAAGCAACGCCCAGGAACAGACAGATTCTCAGTCAAGTTCTACAAGACCTTCAAAGAAGCATTCATCACAATACTCCTCAAATTATTCCATAAAATAGAAAAGCATGGAACTCCTCCAAACTCATTTCATGAGGATAGTATCATTCACATACCAAAATCAGACAAAGACACATCAAGGAAAGAAAACTTCAGAGCAATATTCCTGACAAACATATATACAAAAATTCTCAATAAAATTCTTTTTTTTAAGCCAAAGTTAATCAAAAGGGATAAAGAGGGACACTATACACTATTCCATGTGTTTTTAAAGTTAAGAAATATATGAATTCCTGTCTCCCTTTCTCTGTAGCCTATTAAGCACATGTATTTTTATATGCACAAATAAAATCCTACCTGGTTTCACACGTACATTCTTGTGAGGTGGCTGACTTGGCAGATACTATTTGTGAGAAGAGATCACTCCTCCTAAATGCTGTTGGTACAGAAAATTCAACCCATGGGTGAGCTTCCTAGATGAAGAACATTCTACATACATCCATGTTCAGTAAAATGAATATTTTGGGATATGCGGATGAGTTATTTTTCATGATGAATTTCGATTGACATATATATTGTGACATTATAATGTGTGTGTGTTTGTGTGTCTATATATATATATATATATATATATATATATATATATAGTCTCCAGATTTTCCAAAATATGAAATATATGTCTTGTTATACACCGCCTGAATTCATTCATATTCATATATGTGGATTTATAATTAACTTTTAACAAGTTTATTCTCAGAAATATACATCCACTGACATACATATTTGTTTCCTAGTACTGAAAACTAACTTCAGGGAAGGGTTCTTACAAATCCTAATATTTCTAGAGTAACTGACCAAGTTTAACATCAATGCAAATACATTCCTATTTGATATGATGTGTTTGTTAAAGTTCATTTTTATTCAAACTTGGTACGTTATTATTTATTCAGTTTATGGACATCATAAAATATATCCTTTCATTCACAAGTTCACAAATTTATAAATATTTGGTTCACTTTCAATCACTTCCTCCTTCGGAACACATATATTCCTTCATGTTTCTTGACGGGTCTTTTCACTGGACTTCTTTCTAAACACGTTATTTTCGATTGAATAATCATTTTTGAAGCAAAACTCACACACTATTCATGATAAACGGTAACCCTAATAATACCATTAGATATATAACTGGTTGGAATTAATGTACGTATATCAATATATGATTTCCTCTATATTTTCAGATATTAAAACAATCCATTATTTAAATTTGGAACCAGTCATATAATTTTTTCACAGTATGGTCTATTAATGCATCATCTCTATATTCATCAACACAGGGTAAACCTATTAGTATCCCCAGTACTAATTCATATGTTTTCAAAATATTGCTCCCAGAAAAGGTGGAAGAAATACTCATGTCACCTGATCTACATATACATATTATCACAGTAATATTCTGGACACAAAATGCAAAGGTCACCGTTATGATTGCAATAAAGCCTCAATGGAATGTGAACATGGATTACTAAAAACATCCATGCCCAGTTTGCCTAATGCTCTCAAATGTCAATCCAATTGGTGACTACATTTTTGTTTCTTTTTAAGATTATGTATTCAACCTCAACCCTGTTGAAAATGTCTAATCCTATCACTCACGTTATACTTTGCCTGATTTCCTAATGTCTCTATTGATGTCTGCTTTCCTACATATTTTTTCCCAGTTCATCATTGTGCCCGACTTTTCACATATGGTGCCATTAATATTCACTCTCTAACCGAAACCTATTGCTAAAGAACTTTTGGTCCAAATCCTAGACTCACTCTTCCTTCTAAACCTACGGACTATCTTTCTAATCCTACTACACACTATCCCTTTTTCACTGGATGTTCTCTTCTACATTCAATCATCTGAGGTACAGGGTCTTATGCCATTGTATATCGATTTAACTGAGACCTCGGTGCAAAACATTACTCAAGCTAAGGATCCCAATCAAGGGCCCAAATCCTTCTGGGCTTAAAATATTACCTAGATTTCTGTTTTCATACTTATATTTTACCTCTATATTCTTTTAAATATCGCTGGTTCCCAATACCATTATTCATCCAGCAGAATGATTCCTAAGCCAAATGGAACATGCTATTGACCCTAACCATACAATGTTCCCTCAATCTCACTTTACAGAAGAGGAGGGATAAAGTTGATATTACAATACAGGAAGTTAGGAGATCTTCCATCTGCTGAGTACCTCAAAATCCATGCAGAAATAATCCCTGGAGAAGATGTTGGCAGCTATGAAAGACCTGAGAGAACAAAAGTCATATTCCATGGCAAACAACATGGTCAGGATGAAAGGATGTGTCTGAGTCATCCTCTCTATTTTTAATGCAGGGAAGATGGACCAAAGCAGGCCTGTGTGGAGAGCTGTTCCCAGGTGACTATGGTTTCTATACCATTCTAACATGTGAATGTATCACAGGAAGTAGGGCAGCCTCCATGTCAGGAGACACTAGGACGCAACTGTTAGGACAAAGTGGTGGCCAAGACAGGGACCTCATTTATTTCCTGAAGGTAGTGACCTCACCTCATTTCCTTGGTGATGGAACTCTCTGAATTTTGTGATCCAGGAAGCCAGGCACCCAGAGCCAGTCCCAGTCCCAGTTGCAGTGTGCTCACTTGTTTGGATTCACTAAGGACAGAGTCAGTCTTTCTTTGTACCTACTGATGTAAGGGTTGCCAAATACCAAGAAAGCTCTGAAGAGGGGTCTTTCCTGAGAGGACAGGAATTGGCTCACCACTGCCTCCTGACAACTTCACAGAGTTGACCAAGGAGACCAGATGTGAGACAGAAAGGCCATTTCTGGGGAACATCATATGGCCTACCAGTCAGAGGACACTCCAGATAGTGACAGACCTACTTGTGGGAAAAAGTTGCATTTGTGGGTGTTGGTTTGTGTTTGTGGTTTTTTTCTCATGTTCTGAGAATAGATAAAAAAGGAGGTTTGTTTGGTTTGGAGTGGACTGTTTCCAGTAAGTCATTTGACAAGGAGACTGTTTCTATGTCTGTGTATCCCACTGTATTTTTCTTTGTAGATATTAGAAAAAAAATAGCTCATTGGTTGTGTCCTGTCTAGTAGAAAGCTTCCCAGCATGCATCCTTTCCAAATAATGAATGGACTGAGGCTTGCCTTATCCATGGGCAACACCGGCTATCTACCTAATTTTCCATTTTTTCATGAATTCTGGCCACTCTCAAGATTAGTATCATGTATTTTTGTACAAGATATGTACCACCTCCAAGGTCTGTGACATGGCCATGTACTGGATAGCTGAAGGGAATGGCGAGCATCTCAGAAAACTCATATATCAGAGTAACCAGGAAAGTCTCCGTGGAGAAACCCTGCTTGGGGCCTTTTGATTACCTATTGTTCTGTTGCTCTGAATGTCAGAAAGGTCTTTGCCTCAGGCCACCCCTTTGTGAAGCCTGAAGAAAACAGTTTTAAAATGGAAATGAATGGGCATCACCTGTGGCTCTTTGCTTCATAGCTTTTGAAATGGATGTGTCTGAATCAGCCTCTTGGCCCTGTGTGAGCCTGTGGTTTAGATTTTCAGCACCTGATGAATCTAAAGAAAGATCCCATGTGGGCATCCAAAATCTAAATGGAAAAAAGATCAGTGATTGTGGATGATGCCTCTCGCCTTCCTCTGTAAGATTCCTGACCTCCATCAAGTGAGAATAGGGATCATTTGTGTCAAATAAGTTCTTCAAAGGGCTGCAGAGGGGAGACAATAGGTGCTTGGGTTTTCATATAACTCCAATTCACACTAAAAATCTATACCCCACAGTCAGTATGCCTCAAATTTGAGAAGTGGAGTAGTATTAACGGCAGGCCTATTTGATCACTTCTGTTTCACACTAACATTGTCCAGGCCACCCTGACTTTAGGCAAATGAGGGGCAAGGGAGTTTATTTTTGACACTGTCTTGGGCTGTGCCCCTCATGGAAACCTCCAGCTAGAGGTTATGATTAGTGTCTATATAAAAGATGAAGAGGGCCGTGTGAGAGTGTTTTGGTTTTAATTGTCATCATTTGGGTAGCAATTGGAAGAGATGCCTGGGTCCACCTGGGCTTGAACTCTGTTGTGATTCCCCTTAGAGACTGAGTTGTGTAACTGACCTCAGAGAAGTATTGCCATGAATTGTGTTGGGATTTCAGGAGGCCACACATGAGATTCACCATTGGAATCTGAGATCTTGGCCCAGGGTGACTTTACACAGAGCACTGGGAATCTAAGCCAGGATATCACAAGATTTTATTCTGAAAGATTCCAGCCATAGTTGAGAGTCAAAACACACATGCAACTCACATTGTAGACCTCAATGGGCCTGGCTTCATGAGACCTTTTGCCCACTCTTTGGGAAGCCTTGCCTGTGAGAGTTCACCAGAGCTTTCATTGAAATGAGATTCCTAACCATTTATTGGTTCCTGTATAAATTGAATCCCACAGTGCCTCCAACTTCATTATTGAAAAATATCTAGATATATACCATGAATTTTTTGAAATTACTATGACCAGGTGGCACTGGAGAACATTTGGATGTCCTGTTGCTAATCATGATTGTACCAGACAGTGCCTTAATTGACTGTGTTTCATGAAAATGCTGTAGAACATAGATGCCAGTAAGTTGGAGCCTGCAGACTAGTGGGCATAAAGCAGTGGAGTGTAGGTGTGTGAAAAAACATCAGTTGTGGGTCCACGTGGATCTGGCATTGGCTTAGAAATGACTTGTCACTGACATGGTACATCCAGCAGACCCTTCTATGTAAAGGCATCTTGTTATATGGAGAGGATTCCTGCCAATGATCAGAATAAGGGGGCTATTGTCGAGTTGAAAAGCTATGTGGGATTTAAGCCTCATTGGTGCATTTTACTGCAGACCCTCACCCACCACATATGAGAGTACATCCTCCAGCACTGTGTCCCAGTGGAGCTCCTTGTATTTCGTGAAGCCAATACAAAACTCACAGTGCAGCAGTAAGAAACACCACGAAAGTGGAGCATGAACAAATGGCTTTACAGACAACACGGTTAGATACTTAGACCCCAGTGGCCAAAGTTTCCCTACAAATAGAGAATTCAGCACTGCTGCCTCATGTCCACTAGAAAATAAGGAACCATGTCATCCAGGTCACATAGGTGGAGACCCAGCATTGATGGTCTCACTACAAAGGAAGCAAAAGCTCCTGACAAAAACATATTTCAACTGCCCAACCTCAGAGGCAGTTTCTCAAAAAGTCATTAGGCCAGCAGAGCTCCATGTTTGTGAAGTGTTTACCCTCTCCCTTTTTGTAAACTGTTCTACCTCCTACAAGTTTGTGAAGTTCTGAGCATTTTCCTTTCCACATATGTATTCACAGATTTTCTAACTCTTCTCCACTAATTGTGTCTTATTTGGGGCGAAGGTAATGTCAAAGCATTGTTCTGGCTGAGAGTGGGAAGATTTTTGTGTAGCACATATTTGCATACATATTAGATTCATTTTCCTATTTTCCATTTGAAATACTGAATCCCTGACACTAACCCATACCCTACTAGACTCTGACTACTAAACCTAATATGATGGAGAAAAAGAAACCTAACAGAATAGAAATACAGGCCTTTCATAGGAGGCATGGTGTATACTTGGACTTGCCTTCTGCTTTATCAATGGTATGTGTTATAAATCTAGTCAACTTTTCATTGTAATACTTCTCCATGAGTTTTTAAAGTTAACACATATGTAAATTTCTGTCTCCCTTTCTCTGTAGCCTATTCATCAAATGTATTTTTTTATGCATTTTTAGAATTCTACCTGGTATCACATGTACATTCTTGTGAGATCGCTTATTTTGGAAGATACAAATTGTGAGAAGAGATCGCTCCCTCTAAATACAGATGGAACTGGAATTTCCACCTATGGGTGAATTTCCTAGATGAACAATATTATGTATAAATAAATGTTCAGTAAAATGAATATTTTTGGATACGTGGATGATATATATTTCATGATGAATTTCGAATGGCATATATATTGCTACATTTTAATGTCTGTGTATGTGTGTATCTATCTATTTATCTATCTATCTATATAGATATAGATATCTACTCTTAAGATTTTCAAAATATGAAATATATGTGTCTTATTATACACTCCCTAAGTAAACTCATGTGTGTGTATGTAGATTTATAATCAACTTTTCACAAAATTATTCTTAGAAATATTCATCCACCTTAAATACATATTTTTTCCTAGTACTGAAAAGTAAATTAAGTGAATGGTGTATACAATTCGTAATATTTCTACAGTGACTGAACCAGTTTCACATCAATGTAAGTAGACACCTATGGGACCATGATGTGTATTTTGAAGTTCATTTTTATTCAGACACTGGTACATTACTATTTCTGCAGTTTATGGACATTATAGGATATATCCTTTCATCCACAATTTCACAAATTTATAGGCATTTGGTTCACTTTCAATCACTTCCTACTTCAGAACACATGTATTCCTCCATGTTTCTTGACTGTTCTTTTCATGAGATTCTTTCCAAACACAGTATTATTGATTTCCATAATCACTTTTGAAGCCAAACTCACACACTCTTCATGATAAACCATAATGCTAATATTACCATTAGATGTATAACTGGTTGGAATGAATGTATGTATATCAATATAAGATTTCCTATATATTTTCAGATATCAATTCAATCCATTATTTAACGTTTGAACCAGTTATATTATTTATTCACAGTATGGTCTATTAAGGCATCATCTCTATATTCGTAGACCGATGGTATACCTGTTTGTATCCCCAATACTAATTTTTAAGTCTTTAAAATATTGCTTTCAGAAATGGTGGAAGAAATACTGTAGTCACCTGATATACATATACATTTCATCACGGTAATATTCCTGAAACAAAATGCAAGGGTCACACTTATGATTGTATCAAAGCCTATATTGAAAGTGAGCATGTACTACTAACAACATCCATGCCCTGATTAACTAATGATCTCAAATATCATTCCTATTGGTGACTACATATTTGTTTCTTCCTAAGATTATATATTGAAACTGAACCCTGTTAAAAATGTCTTATCCTATCACCCACTTTGTACTTTGCCTTATTTCCTAATGTCTCTATTGATATCTGCTTTCCTACACATTTTCCCCAGTTTATCACTGTGACTGACTGTTCACATATGCTGACATTTACACTCACTCTCTAATCAAAACTCTATATCTAAAGAACATTTGGTCCAACTCCTCGACTCACTCAAATGGATTCTTCAAAGCCCTGCAGAGGGTAGCCCATAGTTGCTTGAGTTTTCTCATGACCCCAATTCACATAAAGAATCTATACCCCACAGAGAATAGGCCTCAAATTGGAGAAGTAGAGCAGTATTATTGGCAAGCCTATTTGATCATTCCTGCTTCACAGGAAGAGTTTCCATGCCACCCTGACTTTAGGCAAATGAGAGGCATGTGAGCTTATATTGGACACTGTCTTAAGCTGCGCCCTTCATGGAAACCTCCAGCCAGAGGTTATGATGAGTCTCTAAATTGAAGAAGATGAGGGCCATGTGGGAGTGTTTTGGTTTAATTGTGGTCATTTGTGTGGTAGTTGGAAGAGATGACTGGGTCCACCTGTGCTTGAACTCTGGAGTGATTCCGCTTAGAGACTGAGTTCTGGAACAGATCTCAGAGAAGTATTGGCATGAATTGTGTTGGGATTTTAGGAGGCCACGCATGAGAGTTGCCCTTGGAGACTGAGATCTAGGCCCAGGATAGCTTTCAAAGAGCACTGGGAATCTCAGCCAGGATATCACATGACTTTATTCAGAAAGACTTGGAAGCCATAGTTGAGAGTCAAAAAAAACATGGCCCTCAATTGTAGACCTCAATGGGCCTGGCTTAATGTGACCTTTTGGCCACTCTTTGGGAAGCCTTGCCTCTGAGAGTTCTCCCGAGCTTTAATTGAAATGAGCTTCCTCACCATTTCATGGTTCCTGAATGAATTGAATGCCACAGTGCCTCCAAATTTATCTTTGAAAATTGGCTAGATAAATACCATGAAATTTTTTAAATTCTTATGAACAGGTGGCACTGGAGAACCTTTGGATGTCTATTGCTGATCACGAGTGTACCAGACATTGCATTGATTGACTGGGTTTCATGAAAACGGTGAGAACAGAGATGCCAGAATGTTGAGGCCTGCTGACTAGTTGGCCTAGAGCAGTGGTGGGCAGGTGTATGATAAAACATCTGTCGTGGGGCCATGTGGATCTGCCATTGGCTTCCAAATGCCTTGTGACTGACATGGTGCAGCCAGCAGAACCATACAAGTTAACGGACCTTATTATATGGAGAGGTTTCAGGGCAATATTCAGAATCAGGTTGATATGGACATGGGTGCAAGCTTTTGGGGATAGAAGCCTGGTTGGTGCATTCTCCTGCAGACCCTCACCCACTACACGTGAGAGTACTCTCTATAGCACTGTGTCCCAGTTTTTCTTTTTGTATTTTGTGAAGCCAATACCAAAATCCCAGTGCAGCAGTAAGAAACACCACGAAAAGTGAAGTATGACCAAATGGCTTCACAGACCACATGGTTAGACACTTAGACCCCAGTGGCCTCAGTTTACCTACAAAGAGAGAATTCAGAACTGCTGCCTCATGTTCTATTGCAAATAAGGAACCATGTCATCCAGGTCACATAGATGCTGACACAGCTTTGATGGTCTCACTACAAAGGAAGCGAAAGCTCCTGACAACAACAAACATTTCAAGGGCCCAAACTCAGAGGCAGTTTCTCAGAAATTAATTAGGCCACCAGAGCTCCATGTTTGTGAAGTGTTTACCCTTTACCTTACTTTTGGAAATTCCTCTACCACCTCCAAGGTTGTGAACTCCTGAGCATTTTCTTTTCCAGATATATATTCACAGATTTTCAAACTCTTCTCCACTAATTGTGTATTACTTGTGGTGAAGGAACTATCAAGGCATTTTTTTGGATGACAGTAGGAAGATTTTTGTCTAACAAATATTCGCATACACATTAGATTCATTTCCCTATTTTCCATTTGAAATACTGAATCCCTGACACTAACCCATACCCTACTAGACTCTGACTACTAATCCTAATATGATGGAGAAAAAGAAACCTAACAGAATAGAAATACAGGCCATTCATAGGTGGCATGGTGTATACTAGGACTTGCCTTCTGCTTTATCAAGTGTATGTGTTATAAATCTAGTCAACTTTTCATTGTAGTACTTCTCCATGAGTTTTTAAAGTTAACACATATGTAAATTTCTGTCTCCTTTTCTCTGTAGCCTATTCATCTCATGTATTTTATTATGCATATTTAGAATCCTACCTGGTATCACACATACATTCTTGTGAGCTCACTGTTTTTGGATGATACAAATTGTGAAAAGAGATCACTCCCGCTAAATACTGATGAAACTGAAAATTCAACAAATTGGTGAATTTCCTAGATGAACAACATTATACATAAATCCATGCTCAGTAAAAAGAATATTTTTGGATATGAGGATGATATATATTTCATGATGAATTTTGATTGGCATATATATTGCTACATTTTAATGTCTGTGTTTTTATCTTTATAAATATATATATATATATATATATATATATATATATATATATATATATATATATATACTCTCCAGATTTTTCACAATATTAAATATATGTGTCTTATTATTCACTCCCTAAATACATTCATATTCATGTATGTGGATTTGTAATCAAATTTGCACAAGATTATTCTCAGAAAAATTCATCCACATAAAATACATATTTATTTTCCAGTACTGAAAACAAACTTCGGTGAATTGTGCTTACAAATCCTAATATTTGCATGGTAACTGACCCAGTTTAACATTAATGCAAGTATAATCCTATGGGACATGATGTGTATTTTGAAGTTCATTTTTATTCAACAGTGGTACATTACTATTTCTTCAGTTGATGGATATCATAGGATATAACTTTTCATCCACAAGTTCACAAATCTGCAGGCATTTGGTTCACTTTCAATTACTTCTTGCTTCAGAACATATGTATTCCTCCATGTTTCTTGACTGTTCTTTTCATGAGATTCTTTCCAAACACATTATTTTCGATTTCCATAATCATTTTTGAAGGAAAGAGGCGCCTTACTTACCCCCAGAAAGGTTCGTTGAGGTCTCCTTGTCCTGCGCTGCGTGATTCCCGGCCAATGCACCAAATGTAAGGTTCCGGCGAATGTTGGAGGAAGAGACCATCAAGAAACTGCGGCTCATGCAACAGTAAAAGCCGTTTATTGAGGATCCAATCCAGCATGCTGGGGCTACGTGCTCACTCAAGATGGGAGAGCATCCCAGAGCCCCGAGCAGGGGTTGAGCAGTGCTTAAGTACACTTTTTGGGCAGGGCGGGACTTTACATATATTACAGTCTCCTTTAAGAAATCATCATACACCACGGGAAAATCAAACAACAATTCCTAAACATGATTAGTTCATTTATTGGTGGGAACATGTAAGGCGGGAGTGATAGGTCAGTTCTAAAGCGGGGTACACATTCAAAATGATTGGTTTAGGCCCTGCAATGCCTATGTGCCAGGCCTCACAGGGTCCTAGGTTATTAAAAAACCAGGCGGTCAGGGGGAATATTTACTGGGTAGTCCGGGAATTGTCCTACAAGCTACAGGAATTTCAGGTTTTGCGTGTAGCATAGGAACTTAACAATACCTGGTCCTTTACATTTTAACTCAAGCCTTGCTGCTTAAAAACTTTACAACACCCGGTCTTTTACACTTTAACTTTTACACTTTAATTTCAATTTCTTTTACCCTTACAGATCACTCCTGGTGCACAAGAAGGGTGTCCCAGCCACCCTGACTTTAGGCAAATGAGGGCCAAGGGAGCTTATTTTGGACACTGTCTTGGGCTGTGCCCCTCATGGAAACCTCCAGCCAGATGTTATGATGAGTGCCTTTATGGAAGAAGAGGAGGGCAATGTGGGATTGTTTTGATATTAATTGTGGTCATTTGTGTGACGGTTGGAAGAGATGACAGGGTCCACCTGGGCTTGAAGTCTGGTGTGAATCCCCTTAGAGACTGAGTTCTGGAACTGACCTCAGAGAAGTATTGCATGAATTGTGTTGAAATTTTAGGAGGCCACGCATGAGAGTCGCTCTTATAAACTGAGATCAAGGCCCAGGGTGGCTTTCCACAGAGCACTGGGAATATCAGCCAAGATATCCCATGATTTTATTCTTAAAGACTTGGTAGCCATAGTTGAGAGTCAAAAACACATGGAACTCACAACGTATACCTCAATGGGCCTGGCTATATTTGACCTTTTGACCACTCTTTGGGAAGCCTTGCCTATGAGAGTTCTCCAGAGTTTCATTGAAATGAGCTTCCTCAACATTTAGTGGTTCTTGAAACCCACAGTGCCTCCAACTTCATCCTTGAAAAATGGCTAGATAAATACCATGAAATTTTTGAAAATCCCATGACCAGGTGGAACTGGAGAATCTTTGGGTGTCCTGTTGCTGATCATGAGTATACTAGAGGGTGCCTTGATTGACTGGGTTTCATAAAAATAATGTAGAAAAAAGATGCCAGTAAGTTGGAGCCTACTGAGTAGTGGGCCTAGAGCAGCGGTGGGCAGGTGTGCAGGTGTGTGATAAAACATCTGTGGTAGGTCCATGTGGTTTGGCCATTGGCTACCAAATGCCTTGTGAAGGACATGGTGCAGCCAGCAGACCCTTATTTGTAAAGGCATTTTGATATATGGAGAGGTTTCAGTGCAATTTTCAGAATCAGGTTGACATGGTCAATGGTGCAAGCTATGTGGGAAAGAAGCCTAGTTGGTGCATTCTCCTGCAGACCGTGACCCACCACAGTGACAGAACTCTCTCCAGCACTGTGTCCCAGTTGAAATTGTTGTATTTCGTGAAGCAAATACCAAAGTCCCAGTGTAGCAGCAAGAACCACAACAGAAAGTGGAAGAGGACCAAATGGCTTCACAGTCCACACGGGGTGACACTTAGCCCCCAGTGGCCACAGTTTACCTACAAAGAGAGAATTCAGCACTGCTGCCTCAGGTTCATTGGATAATAAGAAACCATGTCCTCCAGGTCACATAGATGCAGACCCAGCTTTGATGGGCTCACTATAAAGGAAGCTAAAGCTCCTGACAACAACATATATTTCAAGTGCCCAACCTCAGAGGCAGTTTCTCAAGAAGTATTTAGGCCAGCAGAGCTCCATGTTTGTGGAGTGTTTACCATGTCCCTTACTTATGGAAACTGCTCTATCACCTCCAAGGTTGGGAAATCCTGAGCGTATTCCATTCCAGATATGTATTCACGTATTTTCTAACTCTTCTCCTCTAATTGTGTCTTACTTGTGGCAAAGGTAATGTCAAGGCATTGTTGTGGATGAAAGTGGGAAGATTTTTGTGTAGCACATATTTGCATACACATTGGATTCATTTTCCAATTTTCCATTCAAAATACTGAATCCCTGACACGAAACTATACCCTACTAGACTCTGACTACTATTCCTAATATGATGGAGAAAAATAACTCAAACAGAATAGAAATACAAGCAGTTCAGAAGAGGCATGGTGTATAGTTGGACTTGCCGTTTGCATTATGTAGGTTAGGTGTTATAAATCTAGTTAATTTTTAATTGAAATAGTTCTCCATGTGTTTTTAAAGTTAATGAATATGTGAATTCCTGTATCCCTTTCTCTGTAGCCTATTCAGCACATGTATTTTTATATGCACATATAGAATCCTACCTGGTATCACATATACATTCTTGTGAGGTGGCTGACTTGGCAGATACAAATTATGAGAAGAGATCACTCCTGCTAAATGCTGTTGGATCTTAAAATTCAACCTATGGGTGACCTTCCTAGTTGAACAACATTATTCATAAATCCATGTTCATTAAAATTAATATTTCGGGATCTATGAATGATATATATTTCACCATGAATTTCGATTGGCATATATATTGCCACTTTATAATGTCTGTGTGTGTTTTGTATATATATACTCTCCAGATTTTTCACAATATGAAATATGTGTCTTATTATTCACTCCCTAAATACATTCATATTCATGTATGTGGATTTGTAATCAACTTTGCACAAGATTATTCTCAGAAATATTCATCCACCTGAAATACTTATTTGTTTCCTAGTACTGAAAACAAACTTCAGTGAAAGGTGCATACAAATCCTAATATTTCTACCGTAACTTACCAAGTTTAACATCAATGCAAGTAGATTCCTATGGGACATGATGTGTATTTTGACGTTCATTTTTATTTAAAACTGGTACAGTACTATTTCTTCAGTTTATGCACATCCATGGATAAATTTTTCACCCAAAATTTCAAAATTAAAGACATTTGTTTCACTTTCAATCACTTCCTGCTTCCGAACACATGTAGTCCTCCAGGTTTTTCGACTGGTCGTTTCATGAGACTTCTTAACAAACACATTATTTTCGATTTCCATAATCACTTTTGAAGGAAAACTCACACACCCTCTTCATGATAAACCGTAACCCTAATATTACCATTAGACTTATAATTGGTTGTAATGAATGTATGTATACCAATATCAATATAAGATTTCCTGTATATTTTCAGATATCAATTTATTCTAACTCCAATTTCTAAAGTTGGATCCAGTTATATTATTTATTCACAGTACGATCTATTCATGCATCATCTCTATATTCATTGACACAGGGTACACCTATTTGTATACCCAATACTAATTTATGGGTTTTAAAAATATTGCTTCCCATTATGGTGGAAGAAATACTCATGTCACCTGATCTACATATACATTTTATCACAGTAATATTCTGGACAAAAATGCAAAGGTCACACTTATGATTGTACCAAACCCTAAATTGAAAGTGAGTATATATTACTAAAAACATCCTTGTCCAGGATGCCTACTTCTCCCAAGTGTCAATATTGTTGGGGACTATATATTTGTTTCTTCCTATGATTATATATTCAACCTCAACCCTGTTGAAAATGTCTAATCCTATCACGCATTTTATAATTTGTCTGATTTCCTAATGTCTCTATTGAGACCTGCTTTCCTACATATTTTCCCCAGTTCATCATTGTGACTGACTCTTCACATGTGCTGACATTTACATTCACTCTCTAAACGAAACCCTATTGCTAAAAAACTATTGGTCCTACTCGAAGACTCACTCTTCTTCCTAAACCTACTATCTTCCAAATCCTACCGACTATCCATTTTTGACTGGATGTTCTCTTCGACATTCAGGCATCTGAGGTGCAAGGTTTTATTCCATTGTGTATAGATTTATCTGAGACTAAAATGCAGAATGTAATTCAAAGCTAAATATCCCAAAGAAGGGCCCAATGCCCTTTCTGGCTTCAAATCGTAACTAGATTTATGTTTTCATACTTATATTTCAAATACATATTCTTATAAATTTTGCAGGTTCCCAATACCATTATTCATCCAGCAGAATGATTCCTAACACAAGTCAAATATGTTATTGACCCTAACAATACACTGTTCCTTCATTCTAAATTTACAGAGAGGAGGGACAGAGTTGGTCTTACAATACAGGAAAGTAGGGGATCTTCCACCTGCTGAGAACCTCAAAGTTCCATGCAGAAATGTTGACTGAAGAAGATGTAGGCAGCTATGAAGAACCTGAGAGAACAAAAGTCATGTTCAATGGCAAACAACCTGTTCAGGATGAAGGGTTCTGTCTGAATCAGCCTCTCACATCTTAATTTAGAGAAGATGGACCAAACCAGGCCTGTGTGGGTAGCTGTTTCTGGGTGCCTATGGTTGTATACCATTCTAAATTGTGAAAGTGTCACAGGAAGTAGGGGCAGCCTCCTTCTCATGTGACACTTGGAAGCCACTGGTAGGACAAAGTGGTTGCCAAGGCAGTGACCTCATTCAGTTCCTAAAGGAAGTGACCTCACCTCACTTCCTTGGTGATGGAAATCTCTGAACTTGGGATTCATGAAGCCAGGCACGCAGAGCCAGTCCCAGTCCCAGTCCCAGTGGTCTCACTTGTTTGGATTTACCAAGGACAGTGTCAGTCTTTCTTGGTACCTACTAATGTGAGGATGGCCAAATGCCAGGAAAGCTCTAAAGAGGGGTCATTCCTGAGAAAGCAGGTAGTTTCTCACCTCTGGGTCCTGACACCTGCACAGAGTTGGCCAAGGAGACCAGATCTGAGACAGATCAGGCCATTCCGTGGGAATATAGTATGGCTCACCAGTCAGAGGACAGTCCGGATAGTCACAGAACTTCTTGGGGGAAGGAGGTGCCTTTGTGGCTGTGGGGGTGGGTTTCTGGTTTTGTCTCATGTTCAGAGAATAGGTAGGCAAGGCGCTTTTTTTGGTGTGGAATGAACTGTTTCTAGTAAGTCATTTGACAAGGCGAGTGTTTCTATGTCTGTCTATCACACTGTGTCCGTGGTTGCAGATATTAGAAAAGAAAATGCATCAATGGATGTGTCCTGTCTAGTAGAATGCTTCCCAGCATTCATCCTGTCCAATTTATGAATGGATTTCAGATTGCCTTTTCGATGGGTAACACCTGCAATCTTCCTATGTTTCAGTTTTCTTCTGGACTTCTGCCCCTCTCCAGAATAGGCTCATGGTTTTATGTCTAAGGTATGTACCACTTCCAAGCTGTGTGCCATGACCATGTACTGGATAGCTCAAAGGAATGGCGAGCATCTCTGAAAAATCAGATATTAGTGTGACCATTAAATCCCAGTGGAGAAACCCTGCTTTGGGCCTTTTGCTTACCTATTGTTCTGTTGCCCTGAATGTCAGGAAGTTCTTTGCCTCAGGCCACCCCTTTGTGAAGCCTGAAGAAAACAGTTTTCAAATGGAAATGAATGGGCAACACCTGTGGCTCTTTGCTTAATTGCTTTGGAAAGGGATGTGTCTGAATCAGCCTCTTGGCCCTGTGTTAGGCTGTAGCTTAGATTCTCAGCACCTGATGGATCTAAAGAAAGATCCCATGGGTGCATTAAAAACCAAAATGGCCAAAAGAGCAGTCATTGTTTATGAAGACTCTCGCCTTCCTCTCTAAGGTTCCTGACATCCATCAAGTGAGAATAGGGATCCTTTGTTTCAAAAGAGTTCTTCAAAGCCCTGCAGAGGCTATCCCATAGGTGCTTGGGTTTTCTCATGACCCCAATTTACATGAAGAATCTAAACCCTACAGTCAGTAGGCCTCAAATTGGAGAAGCCAACCTGTATTAACGGCAGGCCGATTTGATCACTCCTGTTTCACAGTCAGGATTTCCAGGCCACACTGACTTTAGGCAAATGAGGGGCAAGGGAGGTTATTTTGGACACTGTCCTGTCCTGCGCCCCTCATGGAAACCTCCATCCAGAGGTTAGGATGAGTGTCTATATGGAAGAAGAAAAGGGTTATGTGGGAGCATTTTGTTTGGAATTGTGGTAATTTGTGTGGCACTTAGAAGAAAAGACTGGGTCCACCTGGGCTTGAACTCTGTTGTGATTCCTCTTAGAGAATGAATTCTGGAACTGACCTCAGAGAAGTATTTTCATGAATTGTGTTTGGTTTTTACTAGGCCATGCATGAGAGTCGCCCTTGGAACCTGAGATCTAGGTGCAGGGTGGCTTTCCCCAGAGCACTGGGAATCTCAGCCAGGATATCACATGATTTTATTCTGAAAGACTTTGCAGCCACAGTTGAGAGTCAAAACACACATGGACCTCACATTGTACACCTCAATGGGCCTGGCTTCATGTGACCTTTTTAGCCACACTTTGGGAAGTCTTGCCTGTGAGTGTTCTCTAGAGCTTTCATTGAAATGAGCTTCCTCAACATTTAATGGTTCCTGAATAAATTGAAACCCAAAGAGCCTCCAACTTCATCCTCGACAAATGGCTTGATAAATACCATAAAATTTTTGAAATTCCCATGACCAGGTGGCACTGGAGAACTTTTGGATATCCTGTTGCTGACCATCAGTGTACCAGACAGTGCCTTGACTGACTTTGTTTCATGAAAATTGTGTAGAACAGTGATGCCAGTAAGTTGGAGCCTGCTCATTAGTGGGCCTAGAGCAGTGGTGTGAAGGTGTGTGATAAAACATGTGTGGTGGGGCCATGTTTATCTGCCATTGGCTTCCAAATGCCTTGTGACTGACAGGGTACAGCAAGCAGACCCTTATATGTAAAGGCATCTTGTTATATGGATAGGTTTATGGGCAATGTTCAGAATCAGGTTGGCTACCTGGTACCACACGTACATTCTTGTGAGGTGGCTGACTTGGCAGATACAAATTGAGAGAAAAGATCACTCCTACTAAACCCCATTGAAACTGAATATTCAACATATGGGTGAGCTTTCTAGTTGAACAACATTATACATAAATCCATGTTCAGTAAAATGAATATTTATAGATCTGTGGATAATATATATTATATGATGAATTTTGATTGACATATATATTGCTACTTTTTTGTCTGTGTGTGTTTTGTGTTTGTGTGTGTATATATATATATATATATATATATATATATATATATATATATATACACACTCTCCAGATATTTCAAAAAATGAAATATATGTGTCTCATATACACTCCCTAAATTCATTCATGTTCATGTATCTGGATTTATAATCAACTATTCACAAGATTATTCTCAGAAATATTCATGCACCTGAAATTTGCCTAATGCTCTCAAATATCAATCCTATTGGTGTCTACATATTTGTTTTTTCCTAAGATTATATATTCAAACTCAATCCTTTTCAAAATATCTAGTCCTGTCACTCACTTTGTAATTTCCCTGATTTCATAATGTCTCTATTGATATCTGCTTTCCTACATATTTTCCCCAGTTCATCATTGTGACTGACTCTTCAACTGTGCTCACATTTACATTCACTCTCTAACTGAAACCGTATTGCTAAAGAACTTTTGTTCTAAATTCTATACTCACTCTTCTTCCTAAACCTACTGACTATCTTCCTAATCCTACCAACTATACCTTTTTCACTGGATGTTCTCTTCTACATTCAATCATCCAAGTAACTGTCGGGGAAGCTTCGGAGAAGGAGACGACCAACAGAATACTCATGATACAGCAAAAGGTTTATTGGGTTTCCAGCATGCTGGGGCTCAGAGCTCACTTTAATAGAGCAGATAGCCCTGAGAATAGCTTAAGTAGAGTTTGTATACTTTCCCTGGAGAAGGCAGGGAGGGAAGTTTATTGATGGGTCACGACGAGTGGGCAGTTTGCATGCAACTGGGTGAGGGAGTACATTCTGTAGTTTGGCAGTTGGGGACAGCACATTTTGGGAACAAGTTTTGCAAGCATTTCTCAAGATTTCAACAGTTTTTTGTTAAGCATAGGGAAATACAGGAAGTGACAAGTACTTATTTTATTAACCTTTCATTCCTCACTTCTTTTTCTGGCTACTTTTAATCATAAAAATTATCATTGGGGGGTTTCACATTCTATGTCTCCTAGTGGGGTATTACCATAAGTTTAACTCGTCCAATTTGAGCCTGGAGAAAAGAAATTACACGGTTGAGAAAACAGGGTTTTATAGTTAGCAATAATATGAGGATTATTATTGGACCGGCCAGGGTTGATAAAAACGTAGTTAACCAGGGGCACTGTGTGAACCAAGACTCAAACAACCCTTTTTTGGGTCTCTCTCTCTCTTGTTGATGCTCTTTAATGTGTCTTTTTAATTTACTCATAGATTTTATTACAACTCCAGTATGTTCGGCATAAAAACAACATTCTTCCCTCAATGCAGCACAAAGGCCCCCTTCTTTAATGAAGAGGAGGTCCAAACCTCAACTGTTCTGTAAAACAACTTCAGAGAGAGAGGTTAAAGTTTCATGCAAAGCTCTGATGGTGGTTTCTAATATCTTAGTTTTGGTCTATTGCTGCTTCTAATTGGGTAATTTATTGTGTCACATGGACAAGGGCAGTGGTTCCTGGGCCCACCCGTGCAGCAAATCCTATTCCTAATATGATGGCTAAAGTGAGGAATATATGCTCCCAGTGGAACCTGGTTGTATGTCCCCCTATTTGATCTTCAAATGAACCTGCTTCATAATAGAGCACTCTGGGAAACATCTGCACCATTACACGATTAATCACATCTGTTGACCATTTCATGAAAACATAAACAAGGTTTAAGTATATAGAATTATTCTGTTGTAAGGAGGACAAGGCAAGGCACCTAAGATAGCACTAAAGACAGGGAAACAGTCCTATTTGGTTGCAACCGGATTCAGAGGGCATTGCTTCTGTTGTAATCAATTAATCCCCTGAAACTCAAGTTTAGGTAGTTTCAGAATTTTGTACCCAACATGTAAGGGAAGGTGCTCAGAAGCTCACAGTCTGCAGAAGTTCAAAAACGCAGTATTTGTTCCTGTTTATCCCCTGTTCTGGGCAAGTTAACTTTTAAAGGACACCTGGGAGGGGAAGAGCTTTTTCTTCCCTTTCTTATTTTACCCCTGCCAGCTGTTACCATGGAGACCAGTTGGTAACTTCTTTATCTTAGAAATGTAGCCATCTCTGTGAATCCCCAGCTCAAGGACAGAGGCCTTGTTCACATATTTTGTGAAAAACTAGAAAAAGAGTGTCTACCTGAGAAGTGCTGATTTTTTTAGCCACTGGCCAAGTAGAACAGGGCAACACGAAAAGAGGAAGTTTATCTACATTGAACTCTTTTATAGGGACTCTTTTGCTGAAAGTCCTAAAGTCAGCCATGGTGAAGACTTCTGGAGAAGGTCAGTTAAGACTTTTCTGTGGGCCTAGTGCAGAGGGGGAAGACGGGGAAGGTGGGCTGTGATCAGCTCCGTGGATCTGAGAATGAGGAAGGAGAGATGTAAAAGAATAATGGGAAACGGGTTTGAGATTTTCCTAGCAACAAAAACTTGAGCAGTAGAACAGGTAGAGCAGAGAGGATGATGGGAGTGAGTATCTCAAAACGCATATGAGGGACGTTTAATTATTAGTAAACTGTTTTCAGTGATGACAAACCAACTTTAAAGGCCATTTTTATTACATCTTAGATAGGGGACTGAGGGCTCTCCTCAGCTGGTTTGAGCTTTGGTTTAGCTGGTAAGAAGACCTGGCGGGACCCGGTGCGGGCACTGACAGGACAAGAGAGGAGTGAGTGGGTGGAGGGGTACTTCAGTAACTGCTGCCTCAGCAAGGAGGCAATGGTCTGAGAACCGGCAGAGGTTTGGGTTTTTGATCTAGTAATTGGAGGGGAGAAATCAGGTTGGTGAGGTGGGAGTGACAGCAGAATGTCTGGAGCAGAAGGCTGAGGGTGAGGATCTATTGGAGAAGCATAGTTCAGGATGTGAGTGAAGGAGGGAAAAGGTCACGCAGAATTTGAGGATCTAGAGACCCCTCTGGGGGCCATCGGTTCTTCTTATCTAATTGGTAATATGGCCAATGATGTGTACTGAATTTGATGAGGAGTTTGGGTTCCATCAGGCAGCCCCTGTTTGCTCAAATCCCCATGACTTACAGAAGAAGTCGGCTTTCCCCCCACACAGCCGTGACTGTGGCTTTGAGAGTCTGCCCGGCAAACATAGTAATCTAGGCTAGCCAACCTGCATCTGGCTTGCATGTCCCTTCATCCATAATGTTTGTTTCCATTATCTATGCTACAGAAGTAATTTAATGGAATTTTAGTGGTATCCTCTTCATCAGGGATATCCCAATAGGTAAGACCTATAGCCAGCTGACAAATGTCTGGGAGGAATGATGGCCACCAGGTCCCTCAGGGGGCTGTATGCGAGATAGATTATACTTCTTTTCCAGTAGGAATTGTGATCAGCCATCACTGCTGAATGGGCTGATGTGGCTTAGGACTACTTGTGGCCAAGGAGAGAGTCCACAGACTTATCCACATGGCGAATACGCAATTTGAAGGTTTTACCAGTCTTTTCCAGTTTCCAGCCAGAGTCTGGACAGGGCGCAGGCTTGAGATGAGAGGCATGGATCCAGAAATTGATTCCATCTACCTTTACCACTGGAGGTGTTATAAGTAGCACCGGCTATGGTCCTTTCCAGCGGGGTTTCAAGCATGATACCTGATGTCGTCTTACGTAGATGAAGTCTCTTACTTGATATCGATGTGGAGTCCCTTTGTCCCCAGTTTGGTAGGCAGTGGCCAGCTGTTTACACAGGTATCACTGAGTTCTTTTCAGAGCTTTAAGTCTGTCAAGCAAGGGGGTGTGGATGGAATGGTTAGGTCTTTGAGTCGGGCTTAGGTCCCTTACTGCAGGAGGGCAACAATAGAGAATTTCACAGGGGCTAAGGTTACTCAAAGAAACAGAGGGAGTATTTCTTGCATGAAACATTGCATAAGGCAGGAGCATAGTCCAATCTTTTATGCTGTTCTCTAAGTTTAATTTTCTTAAGGTCTCTTTAATGGTTCAATTTATTCTATCTGCCTGTCCTGAACTCGGGTATCTATAAGCACAATATAACTTCCAATTAATTCCCTGGTTCCTGGCTAACCCCTGACTTACCTGGGCCATGAACATCGGTCCATTATCAGACCCTATTACCGGCTTAGCTTCCTCCAATGGTAAAGAGGCTGAGTCAGCAGCAGGGAAATCCATTTGAGGGTGTTGTGGGTTAGGGGACAAGGGCAGGGGATTAGTAAGGGAAGAAGAGTCCAGTAGAGTCAAATCTGTGACTCAGGGAGAACAGGGGGTGGAGGAGGAGGAGGTTGAGAGGGTTTGAGAGATCATGGGGGAAGGAGTAGGAGCAGAGGCAGGGGCAAGGAAAGGCTTCACCCATGGAGGAGGAGATTTGCAGATGTTCTGCCAAGTTAAGATATATGGCTGTTGATCCAGATGGCTATGTGTCCCCGGCTGAGATAATATCTCTGAATTTTTAAATTAGTGCGAAGTAGAAAGATCCTTCTAGGGGCCATCCGAATTCAAAGGTGGGCCATTCTGAGGCACAGAGATTCTGCCAGGTCCAGCATTTTACTAAAACAAGAAAGATTCTGAGCTCTTAAGCGGACTTTGTTCCAGTGATCAAGGGTCAGGGACAGAGGCATTGAACTGCTCTGTCCCATAATGAAAGGTACACAAACAGCAAAAGCAAGGACACACGACACAGATAAGACAAGACCATAAACACAGGCAATGGACGTCAAACACTGAAACCAGGAATGAGTAGCCGGCAAAACCCGATGGGATGACAATACCGAATCTGAAACAAAATATCACTGAATTGAGGAGACTATTGTTCCTTAATTTCCCGAGTTTTCTGCGGCGTCCCCCAGGGAGGTGCCCTGTGTCTCCGTGACACGTCTCTCAGCCACCTTCGGAGGGAGCTCAGGCTCTTCATCGCCAGAGATTTTGCCAAGCCCTAACATGAAACCTGAAACCAGAAAGAGGTGCCTTACTTGCTCCGAGAGGAGCCCATTGGGGTCTCTCGTCTGCCACTGCCAGAACTCTGTGGAACCTCAATATGTAAAGGTCGGGCGAGTGTCGAAGGAAGAGACCACCAAGAGTCTGTCTCATGCAACAGCAATGGGTTTATTTGGGGTTCAGCATGCTGTGGCTCAGAACTCACTTAAATAGAGCAGAGAGCCCTGAGAACACCTTAAGCACAGCTTATATACTTTCCTTGGAGAGGGAAGAGAGGGAAGTTTACTAATGGGTGAGGGCATGTGGGCGGTTTGCATGACACTGAGTGAGGGAGTACATTCTGCAGTTTGGCAGTTGGGAACAGAACATTCTGGAAACAAGATTAGCAAACATTTCTCAAGATTTCAACAGTGTTTTGTTAAGCATACAGAAAAACAGGAAGTGACAAGTACCTATTTTATTAACCTTTCACTTCGGACTATCCCTTTTCGACTAGATGTTCCTTCTACATTAATTCATCCAAGGTACAAGGTCCTATGGCATTGTATATCGATTTAATTGAGACACCTCTGCAGAACGTAATTCAAAGCTGCATATCCCAATCAAGAGCCCAATGCCCTTCTGGACTTCAAATCATACTTAGATTTCTGTTTTCATACATATATTTCACCTATATATTCTTATACACATAGCAAGTTCCCAATACCATTATTCATCCAGCAGAATGATTTCTAACCCAAACCGAACATGTTATTAACCATAACCATACACTGTTCCCTCAATCTAACTTTACAGAAGAGCAGGGAAAGAGTTGATCTTACAATACTGAAATGTAGGGAATCTTCCACCTCCTGAGAACCTCAAAGGTACATGCAGAAATGATCCCTGGAGAAGAGGTAGGCAGCTATGAAGGACCTGAGAGACCAAAAGTCATCTTCCATGGCAAACAACCTGGTCAGGATAAAAGGTTGTGTATGAATCAGCTTCTCTTCTTAACGTAGAGAAGTTGGACCAAACTAGGCCTGTGTGGAGATCTATTCCTGGGTGCCTATTGTTGATATACCATTCTAACTTGTGAAAGTGTCACAGAAAGTAGGGGCAGCCTCCGTATCATGGGACCCTTGAAAGCAACAGTTAGGACAAAGTGGTTGCCAAGACAGTGACCTCATTCAATTTCTGAAGGAAGGGACCTCACTTAACTTCCTTGGTGATGGAACTCTCTGAATTTGGGATCCAGGAAGCCAGGCACCCAGAGCCAGTCCCTGTTCCAGTCCCAGTGGTCTCACTTGTTTGGATTCACCAAGGACAGAGTCAGTCTTTGTTGGTACCTACAGATGTGAGGAAGGCCAAATGAGAGGAAATCTCTGAAGCGGGGCTTTTCCTGAGAAAGCAGGTAGTGGCTCACCGCTGGCTACTGAGAACTTCACAGAGTTGGCCAAGGAGACCAGATCTGAGACAGGACAGGCCAATTTGGGGGAACATATTTTGGCCCACAAGTCAGAGGACACTCTGGATAGTCACAGACCTACTTGGGGGAAGGAGGTGCCTTTGTGGGTGTTGTTGTGGGTTTGTGGTTTTGTCTCATTTTCCTAGAATAGGTATTAAAGTCGGTTTGTTTGGATTGAAGTTTAGTGTTTCCAGTAAGTCTTTTCACATGGCGAGTGTTTCTATGTCTCAGTATTTCACTGTGTCCGTGGTTGTATGCATTAGAAAAGAGAATGCATCAATGGATGTGTCCTGTCTAGTAGAAAGCTTCTCAGCATTCAAATTGCCCCATTTATGAATGGACTGTAGCTTGCCCTATTGATGCGCAATACCTGCTATATTCCTAAGTTCCTGTTTTCTTTCTGAATTCTGGCCACTCTACAGAATAGGACCATGGTTTTTTGTTCACGATATGTACCACCTTCAAGCTCTGTGACTGGCCATGTACTGGATAGCTGAAAGAAATGGCAAGCATCTCAGAAAACTCAAGTATCAGTGTGACCAGGAAATTCTCAGTGGAGCAACCCTGCTTTGGACCATTTGCTTACCTATTGTTCTGTTTTCCTGAATTTCAGGAAGGTCTTTGACTCAGGCCACCCTTTTGTGAAGCCTGAAGAAAACAGTTTTCAAATGGAAATTATTGGGCATACATGTGGCTCTTTCCTTAACTGCTTTGAAAAGGGATGTGTCTGAATCAGCCCCTTGGCTCTGTATGAGGCAGTGGCTTAGATTCTCAGCACCTGAGGGATCTAAAGAAATTTCCCATGCGTGCATTCAAAACCAAAATGGCCAAAAGAGCAGTCATTGGCATGAAGTCTCTAGCCTTCCTCTGTAAGGTTCCTGACCTCCATCAAGTGAGAATAGGAATCCTTTGGGTCAAACGAGTTCTTCAAAACCTGCAGAGGCTAGCCCATAGGTGCTTGGGTTTTCTCATGACTCCAATTCACATAAAGAATCAATATCTGACAGTCAGTAGGCCTCAAATTGGACAAGCAGAATAGTATTAACATCAGGCCCATTTGATCACTCCTGGTTAACAGGAAGCGTGTCCAGGCCACCCTGACTTTAGGCAAATGAGGGGCAAGGTAGATTATTGTGGATACTGTCTTGGTCTGCGCCCCTCATGGAAACCTCCAGCCAGAGGTTATGATGAGTGTCTATATGGAAGGAGATGAGGTCCATATGGGAGTGTTTTGGTTTTAATTGTGGTCAATTGTGTGGTAGTTGGAAGAGATGACTGTGTCCACCGGAGCTTGAACTCTGGTGTGATTACCCTTAGAGACTGAGTTCTGGAACTGACCTCAGAGAAGTATTGCAAAAAATAGTGTTGGGATTTTAGGAGGTCACGCATGAGAATCACCCTTGTAATCTGAGATCTAGGCCCAGGATGGCTTTCCACAGTGCTCGGGGATTCTGAGCCAGGATATCACATGATTTAATTCTTAAAGACTTGGGACCCTTAGTTGAGAATACAAACACACATGGATCTCACTTTGTATACCTCAATGGGCCTGGATTCATGTGACCTTTTGGCCACTCTTTGGGAAGCCTTCCCCGTGAGTGATCTCCAGAGCTTTCATTGAAATGAGCTTCCTCACCATTTAATGGTTCCTGAATTAATTGAAACCCACAGTGCCTCCAACTTCATCCTTGAAAAATGGCTAGATAAATACCATGAAATTTTTGAAATTTCCATGACCAGGTGGCACTGGATAAACTTTGAATGTCCTGTTGCTGATCATGATGGTTCCAAACTGTGCCTTGATTGACTGGGTTTCGTGAAAATGATGTAGAACAGAGATGCCAGTAAGTTGGAGCCTGCTGAGTAGTGGGCATAGAGCAGTGGACTGTAGGTGTGTAAATAAATATTTTTGGTAGGATCACCTGGATCTTCCATTGGCTTCCAAAAGACTTGCGACTGACATGGTGCAGGCAGCCGACCCTTATATGTAAAGGCATCTTTTTATATGGAGAGTTTTCAGGGCAATGTTCAGAATCAGGTTGCTATAGTCAAGTGGGAAAGCTATGTGGGATTAAAGCCTGGTTCGTACATTCTCTTGTCGACCATGACAAACCACACGTGACAGAACTCCCTCTATCATTGTGTCGCAGTTGAACTCCTTGTATTTCATGAATCTAATACGAAACTCCCAGTTCAGGAGTAAGAAACACCCTGAAAATTGGAGCATGACCAAATGGCTTCACAGACCACAAGGGAAGACACTTAGCTCCCAGTGGCCACAGTTTACCTACAAAGAGAGAATTCAGAACTGCTGCCTCATTTTCATTAGAAAATAAGGAACCATGTCCTCCAGGTCACATAGATGCAGACCCAGATTTCATGGTGTCACTACAAACGAAACTAAATTTCCTGACAATTACAAATATTTCATGTGCCCAACCACAGAGGAAGTTTCTCAAGAAGTCTTTAGGCCAGCAGAGCTCCATGTTTGTGAAGTGTTTACCCTCTCCCTTACTTTTGGAAACTGTTCTTCTACTTCCAGTGTTGTGAACTTCTGAGCATTTTACATTTCTCATATGTATTCACAGATTTTCTAACTCCTCTCCTCTAATTGTGTCTTACTTGGAGTGATGGTTATGTCAAGCCATTGTTCTGGAAGAGAGTGGGAAATTGTTCTTGTAGTACATGTTTGCATACACATTAGATTAATTTTTCTATTTTCCATTTGAAATACTGAATCCCTGACACCAACCCATACCCTACTAGAATCTACTAATCCTAATATGATGGAGAAAAAGAAACCTAACTGAATAGAAATACAGTCCTTTCATAGGAAGCATGGTGTATACTTGTATTTGCCTTCTGCTTTATCAAGAGTATGTGTTTTAAATCTAGTCAACTTTTTATTATAATATTTCTTCATGAGTTTTTAAAGTTATCACATATGTAAATTCCTGTCTCCCTTTCTCTGTATCCTATTCAGCACATGTATTTTTTATGCACATATACTATCCTATCTGGTATCCCACGTACATTCTTGTGAGCTCACTGACATTGGAATATAAAAATTGTGAAAAGAGATGACTCCCCCTAAATACTGATTGAACTGAAAATTCAACCTATGGGTGAGCTTCCTAGTAAAAAACATTATACATAAATCCATGTTAAGTAAAATGAATATTTTTGGATATGTGGATGAATTATATTTTATGATGAATTTCAATTGGCATATATATTTCTACATATTAATTTGTGTGTGTGTGTTTGTGTGTGTATTTGTGTGTGTATATATATATATATATATATATATATATATATATATTCTCCAGAATTTCCAAAATATGAAATATATGTATCTTATTATACACTCCCTAAATTCATTCGTATTCATGTATTTGGGTGTATAATCAACTTTACACAAGATTATTCTAAGAAATACTCAACCACCTGAAATACATATTGGTTTCCTACTACTGAAAACTAAGTTCAGTGAATGGTGCTTACAAATCCTAATATTTCTACTGTAACTGACCCAGTTTAACATCAATGGAAATAGATTTCTATGGGACATGATGTGTATTTTGAAGTTCATTTTTATTAAACACTGGTACATTAAAATTTCTTCAGTTTATGTACAACATAGGATATATTTTTTTCATTCACAACTTCACAAATTTATAGGCATTTGATTCACTTTCAATTACTTACTATTTCAGAACACATGTATTCCTCCATATTTCTCTACTGTTCTTTTCACTTGACTTCATTCTAAACACATTATTTTCGATTCCATTATCATTGTTCAAGCAAAACTCACTCTTCATGATAAACTGTAACCCTAATATTACCATTAGATATATAACAGGTTGGAATGAATTTATGTATATCAATATAAGATTTCATATATTTTTTTCAGATGCAAATTCAATCCATTATTTAAAGTTGGAACCAGTTATATACTTTATTCACAATATGGTCTATTCATGCATCATCTGAATAATCATCAACACAGGGTACACCTTTTCGTATCCCCAGTACTAATTTATAAGTTTTCAGGATATTGCTCCCCATAATGGTGGAAGAAAGACTCATGTCACCTGATCTACATATACATTTATCACAGTAGTATTCTGGACACAAAATGCAAAGGTCACACTTATGATTGTACCAAAGCCTAAATGGAAAGTGAGCATGGATTATTAAAAACATCTGTCCAGGTTGAGTAATGCTCTCAAATGTCAATCCTCTTTGTTACTACATATTTGTTTTTTTCCTAAGATTATATATTCAACCTCAAGCCTTTTGAAAATATCTAATCCTATCACTCACTTTATACTATGCCTGATTTCTTAATGTTCCTATTGATATCTGCTTTTCTACATATTGTCCCCAGTTCATCATTGTGACTGTAACCTCAAATGTGCTGACATTTACATTCACTCTCTATCTGAAACCCTATTGCTAAAGAACTTTTGGTCCAACTCCTATACTCACTATTCTTCCTAAACCTACTGACTATCTTCCTAATCCTACAGACTATCCCTTTTTGACTGCATGTTCTCTTCTACATTCAAACATCCGAGGTACACGGTCCTATGCCATTGTATATCAATTTATCTGAGACCTCAGTGCAGAACATAATTCAAGCTAAGTATACCAATCGTGGTTTCAATTCCTATCTGGGCTTCAAATCTTTCCTAGATCTCTGTTCTCATACATATATTTCACGTCTATATTATTATAAATATCACAGGTTCCCAATACCATTATTCATCCAGCATAATTATTCCTAACCCAAATCGAACATGCTATTAACCCTAACCATACACTGTTCCCTCAATCTCATTTACAGAAGAGCAGGAACAGAGTTGGTCTTACAATACAGGAAGGTAGGGGATCTTCCACCAGCTGACAACATCAAAAGTCCATGCAGAAATAATCCCTGGAGAAGATGTAGGCAGCTATGAGGGACCTGAGAGAGCAAAAGTCATCTTACATGGAAAACATCCTGGTCATGATGAAAGGATGTGTCTGAATCAGCCTCTCTTTTCTTAATGTAGTGAAGATGGACCAAACCAGGCCTGTGTGGAGAGTTGATCCCGGGTGCCTACGGTTGATATACCATTCTAACTTGTGAAAATGTCAGAGCAAGTAGGTGCAGCCTCCATCTGATGGGACCCTCGGAAGGAACTGTTAGGAAAATGTGGTTGCCAGGGTAGTGACCTCATTCAGTTCCTGAAGGAAATGAACTCAACTTACTTCCTTGGTGATGAAACTCTCTGAACATGGGATCCAGGAAGCCAGGCACCCAAAGCCAGTCCCAGTGCAAGTCCCAGTGGTCAAACTTGTTTGGATTTACCAAGGACAGAGTCAGTCTTTCTTGGTACATACTGATGTGAGGTTGGCCAAATGCCAGGAAGATCTGAAGAGGGGCCTTTCCTGAGAAAGCAGGTAGTGGCTCATCGCTGGCTTCTGACAGCATCACAGAGTTGGCCACGGAGACCATATCAGAGACAGGACACCCCAATATGGGGGAATATATCATGGCCCACCAGTCAGAGGACACTCTGGATAGTCAGAGACCTACTGGGGGAAGGAGGTGTCTTTGTGGGTGTGGTTGTGGGTTTGTTGTTTTGTCTCCTGTTCTCAGAATAGGTAGGAAAGGTGGTTTGTTAGTTTTGGAGTGGACTGTTTCTAGTAAGTCATTTGACAAGGCGAGTGTTTCTGTGTCTATATATCCCATTGTGTCCGTGGTTGTAGACATTAGAAAAGAAAATGCATCAAGGGATTTGTCCAGTCTACTAGAAAGCTTCCCAGCATTCATCCTGTGCAATTTATGAATGAACTGCAGCTTGCCTTATAAATGGGCAACACTCGCCATCTTCCTAAGTTCCTGTTTTCTTCCTGAATTCTGGCCACTCTCTAGAATACGCTCATGGTTTTGTGTCCAAGATATGTACCACCCCAAGCACTGTGACATGGCAATGTACTGGATAGCTGAAGGGAATGGCGAGTATCTCAGAAAACTCAGATATCAGTGTGACCAAGAAAGTCTCAGTGGAGAAACCCTGCTTTGGGCCTTTTGCTTCCCTGTCTGTTGCCCTGAATGTCAGGAAGGTCTTTGCCTCCGGCAACCCCTTTGTGAAGACTGAAGAAAACAGTTTTCAAATGGAAATAAATGTGCATCACCTGTGGCTCTTTGCTTAATTGCTTTGGAAAGGGATGTTTCTGAATCTGCATCTTGGCCCTGTGTGAGCCTGTGGCTTAGATTCTGAGCACCTGATGGATCTAAAGAAAGATCCCATGTGTGCATCCAAAACTAAAATGGCAAAAAGGGCAGTCATAGTGGATGAAGTCTCTTGCCTTCCTCCAGACAAAAGCTGAATAAAGATACTATAGAACTCAATAGCACAATCAATAACCTAGACGTAACCAACATATATAAAATATATCAACCATCATCAAGTGGATACACGTTCTTCTCAGCAGCACATTGATCCTACTCCAATATAGACCATATATTATGCAATAGGGAAACTCTTAGTAAATATAAAGGTATGGAGATAATACCATGCACCATATCTGATCATAATGGATTGAAACTTTAAATCAATGAAAAAAAAAAGGAAGGAAAAATTCTACATCACATGGAAAATGCACAATATGTTACTGAATGATCAGTGGGTTACAGAAGACATAAAGGAGGAGATAAAAAAATTCTTAGAGACAAATGACAATAGAGACACAACATACCGGTTTGTATGGGACACAATGAAAGCCGTTTTAAGAGGGAAATTCATTTCTTGTAATTCTTTCCTCAAAAAAAGAAAAAAACAACAACAAATAAATGAACTCACACTACACCTCAAAAACCTAGAAAAGGAAGAGCAAAAGAACATCAAATGTAGTAGAAGACAAGAAATAATTGAAATTAGAGGAGAAATCAATGAAATTGAAACAAAAAATCTACATTGTAAAAATTGAAATAAATAAGAGTTGGTTCTTTGAAAAAATAAATATGTTCGACAGGCCCTTAGCCATGCTAATGAAGAGAAGAAGAGAGAGAACTCAAATTACTAACATATGGAATAAAGATGGAAATATCACAACACACACTACAGAAACACAGAAGATAATTAGAAAGTATTTTGAAACCCTATATTCCAATAAAATAGAAGATAAAGAAGATATCGATAAATTTCTTAAGTCATATGATCTGCCCAGATTGAGTCAGGAAGACACCCACAATTTAAATAGACCAATAACAAAGGAAGAAAAATAAGAAACCATCAAAAGACAACCAACCAAAAAGAGCCCTGGACCGGATAGGTATACAGTGGAGTTCTACAAAACCCTCAAAGAAGAATTAATACCAATACTTTTCAAGCAATTTCAAAAAATAGAAAAAGAAGGAGTTCCTCCAAATTCATTCTATGAGGCCAACATCACCCTGATTCCAAAACCAGACAAAGACACTTCAAAGAAAGAAAACTACAGACCAATACCTCTAATAAACTTGGATGCAAAAATTCTCAATAAAATCATGGTGAATTGAATACAAAAGCATATCAAAATAATTGTGCTTCATGATCAAGTAGGATTCATCCCTGGGATGCAAGCCTGGATCAATTTATGGAAATCAATAAATGTAATCCACCAAATCAATAGACTTAAAGACAAAAACCATATGATCATCTCGATAGATGTAGATAAAGCGTTTGACAAAGTACAGCATTCCTTTATCTTCAAAACACTATAAAAATTAGGGATAACAAGAACTTACCTCAACATGGTAAAAGCTATATATGCTAAACCTCAGGCTAGCATCATCCTAAATGGAGAAAAACTGAAGGCATTCCCTCTAAAATCTGGAACAAGACAGAGATGCCCTCTATCACCACTTCTATTCAGTTTAGTTCTTGAAATACTAGCCAGAGCAATTAGACAGACAAAAGAAATTAAAGGCATAAAAATAGAAAAAGAAGAACTTAAATATTCGCTATTTGAGGATGACATGATAACATATTTAACAAACCCTAAAGGGTATGCAAAGAAACTGCTAGAGTTAATAAATGAATTCAGCAAAGTGCCAGTATATAAAATCAACAAGAAAAAATCAAAGGCATTCCTGTATATCAGCAACAAAACTTCTGAAATTGAAATGAGGAAAACCACTCCATTCACAATATCCTCATAGAAAATAAGATACTTGGGAATCAACCTAAAAAAAGAGGTGAAAGATTTATACAATGAAAGTTACATAACTCTAAAGAAAGAGATAGAAGAAGATGTTAGAAGATGGAAAAATGTACCCTGTTCATGTATAGGCAGAACTAACATCATCAAAATTGCGATATTACCCAAAGTTCTCTACAGGTTTAATGCAATGCCAATCAAAATCCCAATGGCATTTCTTGTAGAAATATATAAAGCAATCATGAATTTCATATGGAAAAACAATAGACACAGAATAGCAATAGCAATTCTAAGCAGGAAGTGTGAATCAGGATGTATAGCGATAACAGAGTTCAAACTGTACTACAAAGCAATAGTAACAAAAACAGCGTGGTACTGGTATCACAAAAGTCAGCTGGACCAATGGTACAGAATAGAGGACACAGAAACCAATCCACAAAAGTACAACTTTCTTATATTTGAAAAAGGGCCTAAAAGCATGCAATGGAGGAAGGATAGCATCTTCAACAAGTGGTCCAGGGAAAATTGGAAATCCATATGCAACAAAATGAAAATGAATCCCTTTCTCTCGCCATGCACAAAAGTTAACTCTAAATGGATCAAGGAGCAAGATATAAAATCAGAGACAATGCATCTAATAGAAGAAAAATTTGGCTACGATGTACATACTGTGGGGTTGGGCTCCAAATTCCTTAATAGGACAGCCATAGCACAAGAGTTAATAACAAGAATCAACAAATGGGACTTATTTAAACTAAAAAGTTTTTTTCGAAACAAGAGAAACAATAAGAGAGGTAAATAGAGAGCCTACATCTTGGGAACAAATTTTTACCCCTCACACTTCAGATAGAGCCCTAATATCTAGAATATACAAAGAACTCAAAAATTAAACAATAAGATAACAAATAAACCAATCCACAAATGGGCCAAGGACCTGAACAGAAACTTCACAGAGGAGGACATACAATCCATCAACAAGAACATGAAAAAATGCCCACCATCTCTAGCAGTTAGGGAAATTCAAGTCAAAACCACCCTAAGATACCATCTCACTCCAGTAAGATTGGCAGCCATTATGAAATCAAACAACAATAAGTGTTGGCGAGGATGTGGGGAAAAGGGTACACTTGTACACTGCTGGTGGGACTGGAAAATGTTGAGGCCAATTTGGAAAGCAGTATGGAGATACCTGGGAAAGCAGGGAAAGGATCCACCATTTGACCCAGCTATCTCACTTCTCGGACTATTCCCTGAGGATCTTAAAAGAGCGCACTATAGGGATACTGCCATATCACTGATCATAGCGGCACAATTCATAATAGCTAAACTGTGGAACCAAACTAGATGACCTTCCATAGGCGAATGGATAAAAAAGGGGCATCTATACACAATGGAGTATTATGCAGCATTAAAAAATGACAAAAATCATTGAATTTGAAGGGAAATGGATGGCATTAGAACATATAATGCTAAGCAAAGCTAGCCAATCCTTAAAAAACAAATGCCAAATGTTTTCTTTGATATAAAGAGAGCAAATAAGAACAGAACAGGGAAGAAGAGCATGAGGAAAATATTAACACTAAATGGAGATGAGTGGGGGTAGAGAAAGGGAGAGAGAATGGAAAGCATATGGAAATGGTAGGAGACACTTAATGTTACACAAAATTCCATATAAGAGGTTGTGAGGGGAAAGGGGGGGAAACAAGGGAGAGAATTGAACAATAGCAGATGAGGTATAGAGGGTAGATGGTTGGGGAGGGGAGGGGGATAGTAGGGGATAGGAAAGGTAGAAGAATACAACAATCACTAATATGCCATTATGTAAAAACGTGAGTGTGTAACTGATGTGATTCTACGATTTGTATTGGGGTAAAAATGGGAGTTCATAACCCAAATGAGTCAAATGTATGAAAGATGATATAGCATGAGCTTTTGAACAACCAAAAAATAGAAAAAAAAGGAATTTAATATCCAATATTTGAGACATTTTACAACTTTATTTTTTAATAAAATTGGCTTTTATTTGTTATCTTACTTGCTGTTATCTGCCTTTCAGTTTGAAAAAACGATGTGCTGTAGCCATTCATCCATGTAGTATGTAACAGAAAATTTTCAGTGTCTCCATATAACCAGATTGGCAAGGCATCAAGGTTTCCCTCACAAACAAGATAAAGGCTTTTGCATAAGAAATTTAATATTCTGCAATACAATTTTTTTAACTTTCCAATTAAATTTCAATTTTTTTTTAAAAAAAGAAGAAACTAAACCCCACAGTAAGAAGGCCTCAAAGTGGAGAAGTGGAGCAGTATTAATGGCAGGCCTATTTAATCACTCCTGGTTCACAGGAAGGGTGTCCAGGCCACCCTGACTTTAGGCAAATGAGGGGCAAGAAAGCTTATTTGGGCCACTGTCTTGGGCTGTGCCCCTCATGAAAAACTCCAGCCAGAGGTTATGAGGAGTGTCTATGTGGAAGAAGATGAGGACAATGTGGGAGTGTTTTGGTTTTAATTGTGGTCATTTGTGTGGCAGATGGAAGAGATGACTGGGTCCAACTGGGCTTGAACACTGGTGTGATTCCCCTTAGAGAATGAGTTCTGGAACTGACCTCAGATAAGTATTGCCATGAATTGTGTTGCGATTTCAGGAGGCCACACATGAGAGTCGCCCTTTGAAACTGAGATCTAGGCCCAGGGTGGCTTTCCCAAGAGTACTGAGAATCTCAGCTAGGATATCACATGATTTTATTCTGAAAGACTTGGCACCCATAGTTGAGAGTCAAAACACACATGGACCTCACATTGTAGACCTCAATGGGCCTGGCTTCATGTGACCTTTTGGCCACTCTTTGGGAAGCCTTGCCTGTGAGTGTTCTCCAGATCTTTCATTGAAATGAGCTTCCTCAACATTTAATGGTCCCTGAATGAATTGAAACCCACAGTGCCTCCACCTTCATCCTTGAAATTTGTCTAGATCAATACCATGAATGTTTAGAAATTTTCATGACCAGATGGCACTGGAGAACCTTTTGATGTACTTTTGCTGATCATGAGTATACCAGACAGTGCCTTGATTGACTGGGCTTCATGAAAATGTTTAGAACAGAGATGCCAGAAAGTTGGAGACTGCAGAGTAGTGGGCCTAGAGCAGTGGTGGGAAGGTGTGTGATAAAACATCTGTGGTGGGGCCATGTGGATCTGCCATTGACTTTCAATTGTCTTGAGACAGACATGGTGCAGCCATCAGACCATTGTATATAAAGGCATCTTGTTATATGGAGAAGTTTCAGAGTAATGTTTAGAATCAGGTTGCTATGATCAAGGGGGCAAGCTATGTGGGATAGAAGCCTGGTTGGTGCATTCTACTGTAGACCAGGGTACACGTACCACACGTGACAGAACTCCCTCCAGCACTGTGTCCCAGTTGAACTCCTTGTATTTCGTGATGCCAATACCAAACTACCAGTGCAGCAGCAAGAAACACCACGAAAAGTGGAAGATGACCAAATGGTTTCACAGTCCACACGGGGAGACACTTAGCCCCCAGTGGCAATAGTTTACCTACAACGAGAGAATTCAGCATTGCTGCCTCATGTTCATTGGAAAATAAGATGCCATGTCCTCCAGGTCACATAGATGCAGACCCAGCTTAGATGGTCTCACTATAAAGGAAGCGAAAGCTCCTGAAAACAACATATATTTCAAGTGCCCAACCTCAAAGGCAGTTTCTCAAGAAGTGTTTAGGCCAGCAGATCTTCATGTCTGTGGAGTATTTCCCATGTCACTTACTTTTGGAAACTCCTCTACCACCTCCAAGGTTGTGCACTCCTGAGCATTTTCGTTGCAGATATATATTTACAGATTTTCTAACTCTTCTCCTCTAATTGTGACTTACTTGGGGCAATGGTAATGTCAAGTCATTCTTCTATATGAGAGAAGGAAGATTTTTTTGTAGCACATATTTGCATACACATTGGATTCATTTTTCAATTTTTCATTCGAAATACTGAATCCTTGACACTAGCCCATACCCTTATAGACTCTGACTACTAATACTAATATGATGAGAAAAATAACCAAAACAGAATAGAAATACAAGCAGTTCAGAAGAGGCATGGTGTGTAGTTGTACTTGCCTTTTGCATGATATAAGGTAGGAGTTATAAATCTAGTCAATTATTTGTTGAAATAATTCTCCATGTGTTTTTAAAGTTAAGAAATATGTGAATTTCTGTCTCTCTTTCTCTTTAGCCTATTAAGCACATGTATTTTTATATGCAAAAATAGAATCCTACCTGGTTTCACACGTACATTCTTGTGAGGTGGCTGACTTGGCAGATACAAATTGTGAGAAGAGATCACTTCTCCTAAAGGCTGTTGGAACTAAAATTCAACCCATGGGTGACCTTCCTAGATGAACAACATTATACATAATCCATGTTCAGTATAATGAATATTTTTTGATATGCAGATGAGTTATTTTTCATGATGAATTTCAATTGGCATATATATTGCTACATTATAATGTGTGTGTGTTTGTGTCTATATATATATATAGTCTCCAGATTTTCAAAATATGAAATATAAGTGTCTTACTATACACTGCCTAAATTCATTCATGTTCCTGTATGGGGATATATAATCAATTTTTCACAAGATTATTCTTAGAAATATACATCCACTGAAATACATATTTGTTTCCTAGTACTGAAAACTAACTTCAGGGAATGGTGCTAAGAAATCCTAATATTTCTACAGTGACTCACCCAGTTTAACATCAATGCAAGTAGACACCTATGGGACATGATGTGTATTTTGAAGTTCATTTTTATTCAACACTGGTACATTACTATTTCTGCAGTTTATGGGCAATATAGGATATATCATTTCATCCACAATTTTACAAATTTATAGGCATTTGGTTCAATTTCAATCACTTCCTACTTGAGAAGACATGTATTCCTCCATGTTTCTTGACTGTTCTTTTCATGAGATTCTTTCCAAACACATTATTGTCGATTTCCATAATCACTTTTGAAACAAAACTCACACACTCTTCATAATAAACTGTAACACTAATATTATCATTAGATGTATAACTGTTCGGAATGAATGTATGTATATCAATGTAAGATTTCTTGTATATTTTCAGATATCAATTCAATCCATTATTTAAATTTTGAACCAGTTATATTATTTATTCACAGTATGGTCTATTAAAGAATCATCTCTATATTCATAGACCCAGGGTATACCTAGTTGTATTCCCCAATACTAATTTATAAGCCTTTAAAATATTGCTTTCAAAAATGGTGGAAGAAATATTCTAGTCACCTGATATACATATGCATTTCATCACAGTAATATTCCTGACAAAAAATGCAAGTGTCACACTTATGATTGTACCAAAGCCTATATTGAAAGTGAGCATGTATTACTAACAACATCCATGTCCTGATTCACTAATGATCTCGAATATCATTCCTATTGGTGACTACATATTTGTTTCTTCCTAAGATTGTATATTCAAACTCAACCCTGTTAAAAATGTCTTATCCTATCACTCTCTTTGTACTTTGCCTGATTTCCTAATATCTCTATTGATATCTGCTTTCCTACACATTTTCCCCAGTTCATCACTGTGGCTGACTCTTCACATATGCTGAAATTTACATTCACTCTCTAACCAAAACCCTATATCTAAAGTCTTTTGATCCAACTCCTTGGTTCACTCAAATGGGTTCTTCAAATCCCTTCAGAGGGTAGCCCATAGGTGCTTGGGTTTTCTCATGACCCCAATTCTCATAAAGAATCTATACCCCACAGAGAGTAGGCCTCAAATTGGAGAAGTAGAGCACTATTAATGGCAGGCCTATTTGATCACCCCTCGTTCACAGGAAGGGTTTCCATGTCACCCTGACTTTAGGCAAATGAGTGGCAAGTGAGCTTATTTTGAACACTGTCTTGGGCTGCGCCCCTCATGGAAACCTCCAACCAGAGTTTATTATGACTGTCTATATGGAAGAAGATGAGGGCCATGTTGGAGTGTTTTGGTTTAATTGTGGTCATTTGTGTTACGGTTGGAAAAGATTCCAGGGTCAACCTGGGCTTTAACTCTTGTGTGATTCCCTTTAGAGACTGAGTTCTGGAACAGATCTCAGCGATATATTGGCATGAATTGTGTTTGGAATTTAGGAGGCCACACATGAGAGTTGCCCTTGGAGACTGAGATCTAGGCCCAGGTTGGCTTTCCAAAGAGCACTGGGATTCTCAGCCAGGATATCACATGACTTTATTCAGAAAGACTTAGCAGTCATAGTTGAGAGTCAAAACACACATGGACCTCAATTGTAAACCTCAATGGGCCTGGCTTCATGTGACCTTTTGGCCACTCCTTGGGAAGCCTTGCCTGTGAGAGTGGTCCCGAGCTTTCATTGAAATGAGCTTCCTCACTATTTCATGGTTCCTGAATGAATTGAAACCCACAGTGCCTCCAACTTCATCCTTGAAAATTGGCTAGATAAACACCATAAAATTTTTGATATTCCTATGAACAGGTGGCACTAGAAAATCTTTGGATGTCTGTTGCTGATCACGAGTATACCAGACAGTGCCCTGATTGACTGGGTTTCATGAAAATGTTGTAGAACAGAGATGCCAGAAAGTTGGAACCTGCTGAGTAGTGGGCCTAGAGCAGTGGTTGGCAGGTGTATGATAAAACATCTGTCGTGGGGCCACATGGATCTTCCCTTGGCTTCCAAATGGATTGTGACTGACATGGTGCAGCCAGCAGACCCTTACAAATAAAGGGATCTTGTTATATGGAGAGGTTTCATGGCAATGTTCAGAATCAGGTTGCTATGGACATGGGTGCAAGCTTTTTGGGATAGAAGCCTGGTTGGTGCATTCTCCTGCAGACCCTCACTCACCACACATGAGAGTACTCCCTCTAGGACTGTGTCCCAGTTTATCTCCTTGTACTTCATGAAGCCAATACCAAACTCAGAGTACTGCAGTAAATAACACCACAAAAATTCGAGTATGACCAAATGGCTTCACAGACCACACGGTTAGACACTTAGAGCCCAGTGGCCTCAGTTTACCTACAAAGAGAGAATTCAGAACTTCTGCCTCATGTTCAATAGAAAATAAGGAACCATGTCATCCAGGTCACATAGATGCTGACCCAGATTTGATGGTCTCACTACAAAGGAAGCTAAAGCTCCTGACAACAACAAATATTTCAAGGGCCCAAACTCAGAGGCAGTTTCTCAAAAATTTATTAGGCCACCAGAGCTCCATGTTTGTGGAGTGTTTATCCTTTCTTTTACATTTGGAAATTCCTCTACCACCTCCAAGGTTGTGAACTCCATTCATTTTTTTTCCAGATATATATTCACAGATTTTCAAACTATTCTCCACTAATTGTGTCTTACTTGTGGTGAAGGAAATATCAAGGCATTGTTGTGGAGGACAGTGGGAAGATTTTTGTCTAGCATATATTTGTATACATATTAGATTCATTTTCCTATTTTCTATTTGAAATACTGAATTCCTGACAGTAAGCCATACCCTAGTAGACTCTGGCTGTTCCCGGGTGCCTATGGTTGGTATACCATTCTAACTTGTGAATGTGACACAGGAAGTAGGGGCAGCCTCCATGTCATGGAGCCATTGGAAGCAAATGTTAGAACAAAGTGGTTGCCAAGGCAGTGACCTCATTCAGTTCCTGAAGGAAGTGACCTACCTCACTTCCTTGGTGATGGAACCCTCTGAACTTGGGATCCAGGAAGCCAGGCACCAAGAGCCAGTCCCAGTCCCTTTCCCAGTGGGTTCACTTGTTTGGATTTACCAAGGACAGAGTCAGTCTTTCTTGTGGATCACTAAATGCCAGGAAAGCTCTGAAGAGGGGCCTTTCCTGAGAAAGCAGGTAGTGACTCACCGATGGCTCCTGAAAACTTTAGAGAGTTGGTAAAGGAGACCAGATCTGAGACAGGACAGGCCATTTCGGGGGAACATAGTATGGCCTATCAGTCTGAGGACACTCTGGTTACTCACAGACCTATGTGGGTAAACGATATGCCTTTGAGGGTGTAGATGTGAGTTTATGGTTTTGTCTCATGTTCTGAGAATAGGTAGGAAAGGCAGTTTGTTTGGTTTGGAGTGGACTGTTTTTAATAAGTCATTTGACATGGTGAGTGATTCTATGTCTGTGTATCCCACTTTGTCGGTGGTTGAAGATATGAGAAAAGTGAATGCATCAATGCATGTGTCCTGACAAGTAGAAAGCATTCCAGGACACATCCTGCCCAATTTATGAATGGACTGTTGCTTGCCTTATCGATGGCCAACACCTACTATTTTCCTTAGTTCCTGTTTTCTTCCTGAATTCTGGCCATTCTCCAGAATAGGCTCATTTTTTTTTGTCCAAGATATGTACCACCTCCGAGCTCTGTGACATGGCCATTTACTGGATACCTGAAATGAATGGGGAGGATCTCAGAAAACTCAGATATCAGTGTGACCAGTAAAGTCTCAGTAGAGAAACCCTGCTTTGTGCCTTTTGCTTACCTACTGTTCTGTTGACCTGAATGTCAGGTAGGTCTTTGCCTCAGACCACCAGTTTGTGAAGCCTGAAGAAACTGCTTTCAAATGGAAATGAATGAGCATCACCCGTGGCTCTTAGATTAATTGCTTTAGAAAAGGATGTGTCTAAATCATCCTCTCGGCTCTGTGTGAGGCTGTGGCTTACAATCTCAGCACCTGATGGATCTAAAGAAAGATCCCATGTGTGCATCCAAAACCAAAATGGCAAAAAGATCAGACATTGTGGATGAAGTCTCTTGCTTCCTCTGTTAGGCTCCTCACCTCCATCAAGTACGAATAGGGATCCTTTGGGTCTAATGAGTTCTTCAAAGACGAGAAAAGGTGCTTGGGTTTCACATGACTCCAAATCACATAAAGAATCTATACCTCACGTTCAGTAGGCCTCAAAAAGGAGAAAAAGAGCATTATTAATGGCAGGCCTATTTGATCAATCCTGGTTCACAGGAAGGGTGTCCAGGAAACCCAGACTTTAGGCAAATGAGGGGCAAGGGAACTTATTTTGGACACTGTCTTGGGCTTCGCCCCTTGTGGAAACCTCCAGCCAGACGTAATGATGAGTGTCTATATGGAAGAATATAAGGGCCATGTGGTAGTGTTTTGGTTTTAATTGAACATGTTAATAACACTAACCATACATTGTTCCATCAATTTAAGTATTCAGAAGAGCAGGGACAGATTTGTTCTTACAATACAGGAATGTAGGGGATCTTCAACCTGCTGAAAACCTCAAAGGTCAATGCAGAAATTATCCCTGGAGAAGATGTAGGCAGCTATGAAGGACCGGAGAGAGCAAAAGTAATCTTCCATGGAAAACAACCTGGTCAGGATGAAGGGTTGAGTCTGAATCAACTCTCTATCCTTAACGTAGAGGAGATGGAGCAAACCGGGCCTGTGTGGAGAGCTGTTCCTGGGTACCTATGGTTGGTATACCATTCTAACTTTTGAAAGTGTCTCAGGAATTAGGGGCAGCCTCCATCTCATGGGACCCTTGGAAGCAAGTGTTAGGACAAAGTGGTTGCCACGGCAGTGACCTCATTCAGTTCCCGAAGAAATGACCTTCCTAACTTCCTTGGTGATGGAACTCTCTGAACTTGTGACCCAAGTAGCCAGGCACCCAGAGCCAGTCCCAGTCACAGTTCCAGTGGGCTCACTTGTTGGATTTACCAAGGACAGCGTCAGTCATTCTTGGTACCTACTGATGTGAGGATGGCCAAATGCCAGGAGTGCTCTGAAGAGGGGCCTTTCCTGAGAAAGCAGGTAGTGGCTCAACACTGGCTCCTGACAACTTCACAGAGTTGGCCAAGGTGACCAGATCTGAGGCAGGACAGGCCATTTCGGGAGAACACAGTATGGCCCACAAGTCAGAGGACATTCCGGATAGTCACAGACCTACTTGGGGGAAGAAGTTGAATTTGTGAGTTCGGGTGGGGTTTGTGGTTTTGTCTCATGTTCTCAGAATAGGTAGGAAAGGAGGTTTGTTTGGTTTGGAATTATCTGATTCTTCTAAGTCCTTTGACAATGCGAGTTTTTCTATGTCTGTGTATCCCACTGTGTTAGTGGTTGTAGACATTAGAAAAGAGAATGCATCAATGGATGTGTCCTGTCTAGTAGAAAGCTTCCCAGCATTCATCCTGCCCAATTTATGAATGGACTGCGGCTTGCCTTATGGATGGGCAACACCTGCAATCTTTCTAAGTTCCTGATTTCTTACTCAATTCTGGTCACTCTCAAGAATAGACTCATGGTTGTGTGTCCAAGATATGTACCACCTCCAAGGTCTGTGAAATGGCCATGTACTGGATAGCTGAATGGAATGGCCGAGCATCTCAGAAAACTCAGATAGCAGTGTGACCAGGAATATCTCAGTGGAGAAACCCTGCTTTGGGCCTTATGCATACATATTTTTCTGTTGCCCTGAATGTCAGGAAGGTGTTTTCCTCAGGCCAAAACTTTTGGAAGCCTTAACAAAAGACTTTTCAATTGGAAATAAATGTGCATCTCCTGTGGCTCTTTGCTTAATTGCTTTGGAAAGGGATGTGTCTGAATCAGCCTCTTGGCCCTGTGTGAGGCTGTGGCTTAGATTCTATGCACCTTATGGATCTAAAGAAAGATTCCATATGTGCATCCAAAACCAAAATGGCTAAAAGTAGAGTCATTGTGGATGAAGTCTCTTGCCTTCCTCTGGTAGGGCACTTACTTCCATCAAGGAAGAATAGGGATCCTTTGTGTCAAATGGGTTCTTCAAAGCTCTGCAGTGGCTTGCCCATAGTTCTTGTGGTTTCTCATGCGTCCAATTCCCAAAAAGAATTTAAACCCCTCAGTCAGTAGGCCTCAAATTGGAGAAGTGGAGCAGTATAAATGTCAGGCCTATTTGATCACTCCTGGTTCATAGGAAGGGTGTCCAGGCAAACGTGACTTTAGGCAAATGAGGGACAAGGAAGCTTATTTTGGACACTGTTTTGGGCTGTGCCCTCATGGAAACCTCCAGCCAGAGGTTATGATGAGTGTCTATATGGAAGAAGATGAGGGTCCTGTGGGAGTGTTTAGGTTTTAATTGTGAGAGATTACTGGTTCAACCTGGGTTGAATTCTGGTGTGATTTCCCTTAGAGACTCAGTTCTTGAACTGACCTCAGAGAAGAATTGCCATGAATTGTGTTAAGATTTTCGGAGGCAACGCATGAGAGTCGCCATTGGAAGCTGTGATCTAGTCCCAGGGGGACTTTCCACAGTTCACTGGGACTCTCAGCCAGAGAATCACATAATTTTATTCTGAAAGACATGGCAGCCACAATTGAGAGTCAAAACACACATGGACCTCACATTTTAGACCTCAATGGGCCTGGCTTCAAGTGACGTTTTGGCCACTATTTGGGAAGCCTTGCCTGTGAGAGTTCTCCAGAGCTTTCATTAAAATGAGATTCCTCACCATTTAATGGTTTCTGAATAATTGAAACCCACAATGCCTCCAACTTCATCCTTGAAAATGGTTACATAAATATCATGAAATTTTTAAAATTACCATGACCAGGTGGCACTGGAGAACCTTTGGATGTCCTGTTGCTGATCATGAGTATACCAGAGAGTGCCTAGATTGACTGGGTTTCTTTAACATGGTGTAGAACACAGATGCCAGTAAGTTGGAGTCTGCTGAGAAGTGGACCTAGAGCAGTGGTGGGCAGGTGTGTGATAAAACATCAGTGGTACGGCCATGAGGATCTAGCATTGGATTCCAAATGCCTTGTGACTGACATGGTGCAGGCAGCAGACCCTTCTATGTAAAGGCATCTTGTTATATGCAGAGGTTTCAGGGCAATGTTCAGAATCAGGTTGCTATGGTCAAGGGGGAAAGCTATCTGGATAGAAGCCTGGTTGGTGCATTCTCCTGCAGACACTGACCCACCACACGTGACAGAACTCCCTCCAGCACTGTGTCCCAGATAAACTCCTTGTATTTCATGAAGCAAACACCAAACTCCCAGTGCAGCAGCAAGAAACACAACGAAAAGTGGATCATGACCAAATTGCTTCACAGTCCAAACGGGGAGACACTTAGCCCCCAGTGGCCACAGTTTACCTGCAAAGAGAGAAACCAGCACTGCTGCCTCATGTTCATTGAAAAATAAGATGCCATGTCCTCCAGGTCACATAGATGCAGACCCAGCTTTGATGGTCTCACTAGAAAGAAGCTAAAGCTCCTGAAAACAACATATATTTCAAGTGCCCAAACTCAGAGGCATTTCTCAAGAAGTCTTTAGGCCAGCAGAGCTCCATGTTTGTGGAGTGTTTATCCTGTCCCTTACTTTTGGAAACTCCTCTACCACCTCCAAGGTTGTGAATTTCTGAGGATTTTTCATTGAATATATGTATTCACACATTTTCTAATTCTTCTCCTCTAATTGTGTCTTTCTTGGTGCGAAGGTAATGTCAAGGCATTTTTCTGGATGAGAGTGGGAAGATTTTTGTGTAGCATATATTTACATACACATTGGATTCATTTTCCAAATTTCCATTAGAAATACTGAATCCATGACACTAACCACTACATTACTAGACTCTGACTACTAATCCTAATATGATGGAGAATAAAAACCCAAACAGAATAGAAATATAAGCAGTTCAGAGGATGCATGTTGTATAGTGGGACTTGCCTTTTGCATTATATAGGGTAGGAGTTATAAATCTAGTCAATTTTCTGTTGAAATATTTCTCCATGTATTTCTAAAGTTAACAAATATGTGAATACCTGACTCCCTTTCTCTGCAGCCTATTCAGCACATGTAATTTTATATGCACATATAGAATCCTACCTGGAATCACACGTACATTCTTGTGAGATGGCTCACTTGGCAGATACAAATTGTTAGAATAGTTCACTCTTCCTAAATGATGCTGGAACTGAAAATTCAACCAATGGGTGAGCTTCCTGGTTGAACAACTATACACAAAAACCCATGTTCAGTAAAATAAATATTTCTGATCTGTGGATGATATATATTTCATGGTGAATTTCAATTGGCATATATATTCCTACTTTTTAAAGTCTGTTTGTGTGTGTGTGTGTATACATACTCTCCAGATTTTTCAAAATATGAAATATGTGTCTTATTATACACTCCCTAAAATAATTCATATTCATGTATGTGGATTTTTAATCAACTTTTCACTAGATTATTCCCAGGAATATTCACACACCTGAAAAACATATTTGTTTCCTCGTACTGAGAACTATCTTCAGTGAATGGTGCATACAAATCCTTGTATTTCTGCAGTAACTTACCCAGTTTAACATCAATGCAAATAGATTTCTATGGGACATGATGTGTATTTTGAAATTCATTTTTATTCAACACTGGTACATTGCAATTTCTTCCGTTTATGCACATCATAAAATATATATTTCATCTAGAAATTCGAAAATTAATAGGCATTTGTTTCATTTTCAATCACTTCCTGCTTCAGAACACATGTATAACTCCATATTTCTTGACTGATCTTTTCATGAGGTTTCTTTTTCGATTTCCTTAATCATTTTTGAAGCAAAACTCACACACTCTTCATGATGAACCATAACCCTAATATTACCATTAGATGTATATTTGGTTTTAATGAATGTATATATATCAATATAAGATTTCCTCTATGTTTTCATTTATCAATTCAATCCATTATTCAAAGTTGGAACCAGTAATACTATTTATTCACAGTATGGTCTATTCATGCATTATCTCTATATTCATAGACACAGGGTACACCTATTTGTACCCCCAGTACTAACTTATACGTCTTCACAATATTGCTCCCAGAAATGGTGGAAGAAATACTCATGTCACCTGATCTACATGTACATGTTCTCACAGTAATATTCTGGAAACAAAATGCAAAGGTCACAGTTATGATTGTACCAAAACCTAAATGAAAAGTGAGCATGGATTACTAAAAATATTCCTGTCCAGGTTGCTACCGCTCTCAAATGTCAATCCTATTGGTGACTATATATTTGTTTCCTCCTAAGATTATATATTCAACCTCAAGCCTGTTGAAAATGTGTAATCCTATCACTCACTTTATACTTTGCCTGGTATCCTAATGTCTCTATTGATTTCTGCTTTCCTAAATATTTTCCCAGTTTATCATTTTGACTGACTCTTCACATGTGCTGACATTTAAATTCACTTTCTAACCGAAACCCAATTGCTAAAAACATTTCCTCCAAAACCTATAATCACTATTCTTTCTAAACCTACCGACACTTTTCCTAATCCTACCGACTATAGCTTTTTGACTGGATATTCTCGTGACATTCAATCATCCAAGGTACAAGGTCCTATGACATTGTATATGGATTTATTTAAGACATCTGTGCAGAACGTAAGTCAAAGCTAAGTATCCCAATTAAAGGCCCAATGCCCTTCTGGGCTTCAAATTTTACCTAGATTTCTGTTTTCATACTTATATTTCACCTAAATATTCTTGTAAATATCGCACATTCCCAATACCATTATTCATCGCTCAGAATGATTCTTAATCCAAATCGAACCTGTTATTAAGCCTAACCAAACACTGTTCCCTCAATCTAACTTTACAGAAGAGCAGCGACAGAGTTGGTCTTACAATACAGGAATGTAGGGGATCTTCCAGATGCTGAGATCCTCAAAGTTTTAAGCAGAAACGATCCCTGGAGAAGACATAGGCAGCTATGAAGGACCTGAGAGAGCAAAAGTCATCTTCCATGGCAAACAACGTACTCAGGATGAAGCATTGTGTCTGAATCAGCCTCTCTTTTCTTAATGTAGAGAAGAGGGACCAAACCAGGCCTGTGTGGAGAGCTGTTCCCGGATTCCTATGGTTGATATACCATTCTAACTGTTGAAACTGTCTCGGGAAGTAGGGGCAGCCTCCACCTCATGGGAACCTTGCAATCACCTGTTAGGACAAAGTGGTTGCAAAGGCAGTAAAGTCACTCAGTTCCTGAATGAAGCGACCTACCTCACTTCCTTGGTGAAGAAACTCCCTGACCTTGGGCTCCAGGAAGACAGAGAATACCAAGACCTTGTCACAGTTCCAGTGCCAGTGGGCTCCATTGTTTGGAAAAACCAAGGATAGACTAAGTATTCCTTGGTACCTACTGATATGAGGATTTCAAATGCCAGGAGAGCTCTGAAGAGGGGCCTTTCCTGAGAAAGCAGGTAGTGGTTCACCGCGACCAGATCTGAGACAGGACAGGCCTTTTGGGGGAACATAGTATGGCCCACCATTCAGAGGACACTCCAGATAGTCACAGACCTACTTGAATGAAGGAGGTGCGTTTGCGCGTGTGTGTGTGATTTTGTGGTTTAGTCTCTTCTTATGAGAATAGGTAGGAAAGGCGGTTTGTTTGGTTTGGAGTGGACTGCTTCTAGTAAGTCGTTTGACAAGGCGATTTTTTGCATGTCTTTGTAACCCACTGTGTTCGTGGTTGTAGACCTTAGAAAAAAGAATGCATCAATGTGTCCTGTCTAGTAGAAATCTTCCCAGCATTCATCCTGCCCAATTTAGGAGTGGACTGCCCCTTGCCTTATGGATGGGCAACACCTGCAATCTTCCTAAGTTCCTGATTTCTTCCTCAATTCTGGTCACTCTCAAGAATAGGCTCATTGTTTTGTGTCCAAGATATGTACCACCTCCAATCTGAGTGACATGGCCATGTACAAGATAGATGAAGGGAATGGCGAGCATCTCAGAAAACTCTAATATCAGTGTGTCCAGGAAAGTCTCAGTGGATAAACCCTGCTTTGGGCCTTTTGCTATTGTTCTGTTGCCCTGAATGTCAGGAAAGTCTTTGCCTCAGGCCATCCCTTTGTGAATCCTGAAGAAAACAGCTTTCAAATGGAAATAAATGGACATCAACTGTGGCTCTGTGCTTAATTGCTTTGGAAAGGGATGCGTCTGAATCAGCCTCTTGGTCCTATGTGAGGCTATAGCTTAGATTCTCAGCACCTGATGGATCTAAAGAAAGATCCCATGTGTGCATTCAAAACCAAAATGGCAAAAAGATCAGTAATTGTGGATGAAGTCTCTTGCCTTCCTCTGTAAGGTTCCTGACCTCCATCAAGTGAGATTAGGCATTCTTTGGGTCAAATGAGTTCTTCAAAGCCCTGTGGAGGCCATTAACAGGTGGCACTGGAGAACTCTTAAATGGTCTGTTGCTGATCATGAGTATACTAGCCAGGGCCTTTATTGACTGAGTTTCATAAAAATTATCTAGAACAGCAATGCCAATAAGTTGGAGCCTGCTGAGTAGTGGACCTAGAGCAGTAGTGTGTGATAAAATATCTGTGGTGGGACCATGTGGATCTGCTATTGACTTCCAAATGGCTTGTGACTGACATGGTGCAGCCAGCAGACCCTTCTATGTAAAGGCATCTTGTATATGGAGAGGTTTCAGGGTAATGTTAAGAATCAGGTTGCTGAGGTTAAGGGGACAAGCTATCTGGTATTGAAGCCTGGTTGGTACATTCTCCTGCAGAACGTGACCCACAACACGTGACAGAACTTCCTCCAGCACTGTGTTCCAGTTGAACTCATTGTATTTCGTGAAGCAAATACCAATGTCCCAGTTCAGCAGCAAGAAACACCACAAAAGTTGGAGGATGAACAAATGGCTTCAGAGTCCACATGGGGTGACACTTAGCCCCCAGTGGCCACAGTTTACATACAAAGAGAGAAATCAGCACTGCTGCCTCAGGATCATTGGAAAATAAGAAACCAAGATCTTCATGTCACATAGATACAGACCCAGCTTTGATGGTCTCACTAGAAAGGAAGCTAAAGCTTCTGACAAACACATATATTTCAAGTGCCCACCCTCAGAGGCAGTTTCTCAAGAAATCTTTTGGCCAACAGAGCTCCATGTTTGTGGAGTGTTTACCCTGTCCCTTACTTTTGGAAACTGCTCTACAACCTCCAAAATTGTGAACTTTTGAGCATATTCCACTACAGATATATATTCACAGATTTTCTACCTCTTCTCTTCTAATTGTGTCTTATTTGGGGTGAAGGTAATTTCAAGGCATTGTTGTGGATGAGAGTTGGAAGATTTTTTTGTAGCACATATTTGCATACACATTGGATTCATTTTCCAATTTTCCATTCGAAATACTGAATTCCTGACACTAACCCATAACCTACTAGAATCTGACTACTAATCCTAATATGATGGAGAACAATAACCCAAACAGAATAGAAATCCAAGAAGTTCAGAGGAGGCATGGTGTATAGTTGAACTTGCCTTTTGCATTATATAGTGTAGGAGTTATAAATCTAATCAATATTTTGTTGACATAGTTGTCCATGTGTTTTTAAATTTAACAAGTATTTGAATTCCTGTCTCCGTTTGTCTGTAGCCTATTCAGCACATGCATTTTTATATGCACATATAGAATCCTACCTGGTATCAAATGTACATTCTTGTGAGGTGGCTGACTTGGCAGATACAAATTATGAGAAGAGATCACTCCTCCTAAACGCTGTTGGAACTGAAAATTTAACCTAAGGGGGAGCTTCCTAGTTGAACAACATTATACACAAATCCATGTTCAGTAAATTAAATATTTTTGGATCTTTGGACGATATGTATTTCTACATCAATTTCAATTGGCATATATATTGCTACATTTCAATGTCTCTGTGTGTATATGTGTTTGTTTGTGTGTGTGTGTGTATATATATATATATACTCTCCAAATTTTTAAAAATATGAAATACTTCTGTCTTCTTTTACACACCCTAAATTCATTCATATTCATGTATGTGGATTTATAATAAACTTTTCACAAGATTATTCTCAGAATTATTCATCCACCTGAAATACATATTTGTTTTCTAGTACTGACAAGTAACATCAGTGAATGGTGCATACAAATCCTAATATTTCTACAGTAACTGACCCAGTTTAACATCAATCCAAGTAGATTACTATGGGACATGATGTACATTTTGACGTTCATTTTTATTCAACACTGGTACTTTACTATTTCTTTAGTTTATTCACATCATAGGATATGTATTTCATCCACAAGTTAGCAAAATTATTTGCATTTGTGTCACTTTCAATCACTTTCTACTTCAGAACACATGCATTCCTCTATGTTTCTTGACTGGTCTTTTCATGAGACTTCTTTCCAAACACATTATTTTCCTTTTCCATTCTCACTTTTGAAGCAGATCTCACACACCTTTCATGATAGAATATAACCCTAATATTACCATTAGATGTATAACTCATTGGAATGAATGATTCTATATCAATATAAGATTTCTTATATATTTTCAGATATCAATTCTAGCAATCCATTATTTGAAGTGGAATCAGTTATATTATTTATTCACAGTATTGTCAATTCATGAATTACTTCTATATTCATAGACACAGGGTACACCTCTTTGTACCCCCAATACTAATTTATTTTTTTTTATTTTGCATTCTTTCTTAAAGTATTTTTATATTATTTTCAACAACATTTGAAACAACAGGATTTTCTAAATAGACTTGTCTTTAGCATACCCAGATGAAAAAATATAATTCTATTTCATATCCCTTTGTGGGATAATGTGGGTTTTTTGTACTGAAAAAATGCTAGGAATATTAGAATATATGATCCGTTAGCCAACTTTGTTTGTTTGTTTGTTTGCTTTTGCAAAGCTAGGAATTGAACCCTAGTAGTAACTAGTAATTCTACTCATTCAGAAAAGTTAGTGTGTCATTTTATTGAAATAACCATACTGGATATAAAATAGATACACATGTGATACAATAGATTGCATGGTATATAAATTTGTATCTCAGTAAAGCTGTAATTAAAATAAAATTTAAAGTATTGAAATTCACGCAAAGGATAGGAAAGATATTTGTGTCTGTTTTTCAGAAGTTTATTGTCATCCATTTAAAAAATCTTTTAAAAGAGATTGCATTTGAACAAAAGGTATTGTTTAGTGTGCTTTCTCTGTATTCTTAGTGGTTCTTCACTATTACTATTTTATTCACACCCTCTTGATTTCTTATTGTTGAGCCAATTCTGCATCTAAATGTAGTGGCAAGATATATTCAGGAGTCTGGTGCAATAGTGCATGCCTGAAATCCCAGCTACTAAGACCCTTTCTCAAAACAACAAAAAAGTAGTGGGGGTGGGGAGCATGGATGTAGTTTAGCAGTCAAGTGCTTTCCGAAGCATGTGGAGGCCCTGGGTTCTATCTGCAGCACCGCAAAAGCAAAACAAACAAAAGACGTATTCCAGAGATTTTGATTATTTCTGCAGGAGACATGCAGTCAAGACTAAGTAATTTGAAACAGGAGTGGCACAAGAAGTGGAAGATAAAGTATCATTTTTTTTCTTTTTTTTTTTTGGTTAGAATTAGTTCACTTTGCATTCCTTGCGTATGCGCCTCTACCTTTGGAACCACATTGGTAAAAGTTTATGTAAGAATTGTTTGTTGGCATACCCTAGAGTGCTCAATTTATACGTCTTCAAAATATTGCTCCCAGAAATTGTGGAAGAAATACTCATGTCACCTGATCTACATATACATTTTATCACAGTAATATTCGGAACACAAAATGCAAAAGTCACACTTATGATTGTACCAAAGGCTAAATAGAAAGTGAACCTGTATTATTAAAAACATTCATGTCCAGGTTGCCTAATACTCTCAAATGTCAATCCTATTGGTGACTACATATTTGTTTCTTCCTAAGATTATATATTGAAACTCAACCCTGTTGATAATGTCTAATCCTATCACTCACTTTACACTTTGCCTGATTTCCTAATGTCTCTATTGATATCTGCTTTCCTACATATTTTCCCCAGTTCATCATTGTGACTCATTCTTCACATGTGCTGACATTTACATTCATTCTCTAACCGAAACCCTATTACTAAAGAACTTTTGGTCCAAATCCTATACTCACTCTTCTTCCTAAACCTACGGACTATATTCCTAATCCTACTGACTATCCCTTTTTGACTGGATGTTCTCTTCTACATTCAATCATCCAAGTAAAGGTCGGTCGAGTGTCAGAAGAGGAGACCACCAAGAATCTATCTCATGTAACAGCAAAGGGTTTATTGGGGGTCCAGCATGCTGGGGCTCAGAGTTCACTTTAAAAGAGTAGAGAGCCCTGAGAACAGCTTAAGCAGAGGTTAAATACTTTCCCTTGCGAGTGCAGGGAGGGAAGTTTATTGATGTGTCAGGGCGAGTGGTCAATTTGCATGCAACCTGGTGAAGGAGTACATTCTGCAGTTTGACAGTTGGGGACAGCACATTCTGGGAACAAGATTGGCAAACATTTCTCAAGATTTCAACAGTGTTTTGTTAAGCGTACAGAAAAACAGGAAGTGACAACTACATATTTTATTAACCTTTCATTCGACACTTCTTTTTCTGGCTACTTTTAATCATAAAAATGATCATTGGGGGGTGTCACATTCTATGTCTGCTAGTGGGGTATTACCATTAGTTTAACTTGACCAATTTGAGCTTGGAGAAAATAAATTACATGGTTGAGCAAGCAGGGTTTAATAGTTAGCAATAATATGAGGATTATTATTGGACCGGCCAGCCGACAAGACAAGACAAGACAATAAAGACAAGACAAGACAATAAAGACTTGATATGGAAGTCCAACACTGAGACCAGGACTTAGTTGTTGGCAGAACCCGATCGGTTGGCAATAACGAATCTGAAACAAAATATCACTGAGTCATGGAGACTATTGTTCCTCAATTTTCTGAGTCCTCTATGACGTCACCCAGGGACTTGGCCTGTGGCTCTGTGACATGACTGTCAGCCATCGTTGGAGAGAGCTCACGCTCTTCATTGACATCCATTTTGCCAAGCCCTGACCTGAAACCTGACCAGAAAGAGGCACCTTACTTACCCTGAGAGGAGTTTGTTGGGGTCTCTTGTCCACCGCTGCCGGATCTCAGTGGAACCTCCATATGTAAAGGTCCGGTGACAATCGGGGGAAGAGACCACCAAGAGACTGTCTCATGCAAAAGCAAAGGGTTTATTGGGGGTCCAGCATGCTGGGGCTCAGAGCTCACTTGAATAGAGCAGAGAGCCCAGAGAACAGCTTAAGCAGAGCTTATATATTTCCCTTGGACAGGGCAGGGGGGTAAGTTTATTGATGGGTCCGGGCGAGTGAGCGGTTTGCGTGCAACCGGTTGAGGGAGTACATTCTGCAGTTTGGCAATTGGGGACAGCACATTCTGGGAATAAGATTAGCAAACAGTTCTCAATATTTCAAAAGTGTTTTGTTAAGCATACAGAAAAACAGGAAGTGACAAGTACTTATTTTATTAACCTTTCACTGCGAACTATACTTTGCCAGAATTCCTAATGTCTCTATTGTGTTTGTTAAAGTTCATTTTTATTCAAACCTGGTACGTTATTATTTCTTCAGTTCATGGACATCATAAGATATTTCCTTTCATTCACAAGTTCACAAATTTATAAACATTTGGTTCACTTTCAATCACTTCCTCCTTCGGAAGACATATGTTCCTCCATGTTTCTTGACTGGTCTTTTTACTAGACTTCTTTCTAAACATATTATTTTCGATTCCATAATCATTTTTGAGGCAAAACTCACACACTATTCATGATAAATGATAACCCTAACATTACAATTAGATATATAACTGGTTGGAATGAATGTATGTATATCAATATAAGATTTTCTATATATTTTCAGATATCAATACAATCCATTATTTAAATCTGGAACCAGTTATATAATTTATTCACAGTATGGTCTATTAATGCATCATCTCTATATTCATCAAAACAGGGTAAACCTAATAGTATCCCCAGTACTAATTTATAAGTTTTCAAAATATTGCTCACAGAAATGGTGAAAGAAATACTCATGTCACCTTAGCTACATATACATATTATCACACTAATATTCTGGACACAAAATGCAAAGGTCACACAGAACATAATTTAAGCTAAGTATCCCAATCAAGGGCCCAAAGTCCTTCTGGGCTTCAAATATTACCTAGATTTCTGTTTTCATACTTATATTTCACCTCCATGTTCTTGTAAATATCACAGGTTCCCAATATCATTATTCATCCAGCAAAATGATTCATAACCCAAATCGAACATGCTATTAACCCTAACCATTCTGTAAACTGAGATTGTTCACTCAATCTCACTTTACAGAAGAGCAGGGACAAAGTTAGTATTACAATACAGGAAGTTAGGAGATCTTCCACCTGCTGAGTACCTCAAAATCCATGCAGAAATGATCCCTGGAGAAGACGTAGGCAGCTATGAAGGACCTGAGACAGCAAAAGTCATCTTCCTTTGCAAACAACCCGATCAGGATGAAAGGATGTGTCTGAATCATCCTATCTCTTCTTAATGTAGGGAAGATGTATGAAACCAGGCATGTGTGGAGAGCTGTTCCCAGGTGCCTATGTTTCTATACCATTCTAACTTGTGAAAGTGTCACAGGAAATAGAGGCAGCCTCCTTTTCCTGAGACACTAGGAAGCAACTGTTAGGACAAAGTGGTGGCCAAGACAGTGGCCTCATTCATTTTCTGAAGAAAGTGACCTCACCTCACTTTTTTCATGATGGAACTCTCTGAATTTTGTGATCCAGGAAGCCAGGCACCAAGAGCCAGTACCAGTCCCAGTCCAAGTGGGCTCACTTGTTTGGATTTACCAAGTAAAGAGTCAGTCTTTCTTGGTACCTACTGATGTGAGGGTGGCCAAATGCCAAGAAAGCTTTGAAGAGGGTCCTTTCCTGAGAGGGCAGGAAATGGCTCACCACTGCCTCCTGAAAACTTCACAGAATTGGCCAAGGAGACCAGATCTGAGACAGGACTGGCCATTTCTGGGGAACATTCTATGGCCTACTCGTCAGAGGACACTCCGGATAGTCACAGACATACTTGGGGAAGGAGGTGACTTTGTGTGTGTGGATGTCAGTTTGTGGATTTGTCTCATATTCTGAGAATAGGTAAAAAAGGAGGTTTGTTTGGTTTGGAGTGGACTGTTTCTAGTAAGTCATCTGACAAGGAGACTGTTTCTATGTCTGTGTATCCCACTGTGTCCTTAGTTGTAGATATTAGAAAAGAAAATGGCTCACTGGGTGTGTCCTGTCTAGTAGAAAGCTTCACAGCATTCATCCTGCCCAATTAATGAATGGACTGAGGCTTGACTTATCCATGGGCAACACCTAGTATCATCCTAAGTTCTTGAATTCTTCCTGAATTCTGGCAACTCTCCAGAAAGGCTCATGGTTTTTTGTCCAAGATATGTACCACCTCCAAGCTCTGTGACATGGCCATGTACTAGTTATCTGAAAGGAATGGCGAGCACACCAGAAAACTCAGATATTGGTGTGACCAGGAAAGTCTCTATGGTGAAACCTGGCTTAGGGCCTTTTGCTTAACTATTGTTCTGTTGCCCTGAATGTCAGGAACCTCTTTGCCTCAGGCCACCCCTTTATAAAGCCAGAAGAAAACAATTTTCAAATGGAAATGAATGGGCATCACCTGTGCCTCTTTGATGAATTGTTTTGGAAATGGTTATGTCTGAATCAGACTCTGGGCCCTGTGTGAGGCTGTGGCTTAAATTGTCAGCACCTCTTGCTGATCATGAGTGTACCAGACAGTGCCTTGATTGACTGGGATTTATGAAAATGGTGTAGAACAGAGATGCCATTAAGTTGGACCCTCCTGAGTAGTGAGCCCTGAGCTGTGGTGTGCAGGTGTGTGATAAATCTTCTGTGGTTGCGCCATGTGGTTTTGCCATTGAATTCCAAATGGTTTGTCACTGACACGGTGCAGTGACCAGACACTTATATGTAAAGGTGTCTTGTTAAATGGATAGTTTTCAGGGCAATGTGCAGAATCAGGTTGCTATGGAGAAGGGGGCAAGTTATGTGGGAATGAAGCCTGGTTGGTGCATTCTCTTGTAGACCCTGAAAAACCACAAATGACAGAACTCCCTCCAGGACTGTGTTCCAGTTGAACTCCTTGTATTTTGTGAGGCAAATACCAAACTCTCAGTGCTGCAGCAGGAAACTCTACGAAAATGGAGGATGAACAAAAGGCTTCACAGTCCACACAGGGAGACACTTAGACCCCAGTGGCCACAGTTTACATACGAAGAGAGAATTCAGCACTGCTGCCTCATGTGTATTGGAAAGCAAGAAAGAATGTCCTCCAGGTCACATAGATGCAGACCCAGCTTTGATGATCTCACTACAAAGGAAGCTAAAGCTACTGACAACATATATTTCAAGTGCCCATCCTCAGAGGCAGTTTCTCTAGAAGTCTTTAGGCCAGCAGACCTCCATGTTTGTGGAGTGTTTACCCTGTCCCTTACTTTAGGATACTCCTCTACCACCTCCAAGTTTGTGAACTCCTGAATATTTTCCATTCCAGATATGTATTTACAGATTTTCTAACTCTTCTCCTCTAATTGTTTCTTATTTGGCGTGAAGGTAACGTCAAGGCATTGTTCTGGATGAGAGTGGGAAGATTTTTGTGTAGCACATATTTGCATACACATTGGATTCATTTTCCAATTTTCCATTCCAAAGACTGAATCCCTGACACTAACGCATACCCTACCAAACTCTGACTACTAATCCTAATATGATGAAGAAAAATAACCCAAACAGAATAGAAATACAAGCACTTCTGAAGAGGCATGGTGTATAGTTGGACTTGCCTTTTGCATGATAAAGTGTAGGTGTTATAAACCTAGTCAATTTTTCATTGAAATAGTTCTCCATGTGTTTTTTTTCCTTTAATATTTATTGTTGGTTCTACAAAACATTACATAGTTCTTGACATGTCATATTTCACACTTTGATTCAAGTAGGTTATGAACTTCCATTTTTCTTCGTATACAGATTGCAGTATCTCATCAGTTACACATCCACTATTTTACATATTGCTATACTAGTGTCTGTTGTATTCTGCTGCCTTTCCTGTCCTCTACTATCTCCCATCCCCTCCCCTCCAATCCTCTCTCTCTACCCCATCTATTGTAATTCATTTCTTCCACTTGTTTTTGTCCCCTTTCACCTCACTTCATCTTGTATTTAATTTTGTATAACCATGAGGGTTTCCTTCCATTTCTATGTAATTTTCCTTCTCTTTCCTTTTCCCTCCCACCTCTCACCCCTGTTTAATATTAATCATCTTCTCATGCTCTTCCTCCCAACTCTGTTCTTAGTTACTCTCTTTATATCAAAGAAAACATTTGGCATTTGTTTTTTAGTGATTGGCTATCTTCACGTAGCATAATACGTTCTAATGCCATCGATTTCTCTGCAAATTGTATGATTTTGTCATTTTTTAATGCAGAGTAATACTCCATTGTGTATAAATGCCACATTTTTTTTAATCCATTCATCTATTGAAGGGCATCTAGGTTGGTTCCACAGTCTTCCTATTGTGAATTGTGCTGCTATGAACATAGATTTATCAATGTCCCTGTAGCATGCACTTTTTGGGTCTATAGGGATTAGACCGAGAAGGGGAATTGCTGGGTCAAATGGCGGTTCCATTCCCAAGTTTCCAAGAAATCTCCATACTGCTTTCCAAATTTGCTGCACCAATTTGCAGTCCCACCAGCAATGTACAGGTGTACCCTTTTTCCCACATTCTCGCCAGCACTTGTTGTCGTTTGACTTCATAATGGCTGCCAAGCGTACTGCAGTGAGATGGTATCTTAGGGTGGGTTAGTTTAGCATTTCTCTGAATGCTCGAGATGGTGAGAATTTTTTGATGTACTTATTGATTGATTGTATGTCCTCCTCTGAGAAGTGTCTGTTCAGGTCCTTGGCCCATTTGTTGATTGGGTAATTCATTTGCTTATTGTTTAATTTTTTGAGTTCTTTGTATAACTCTGGATATTAGGGCTCTATCTGAAGTGTGAGGAGTAAAGATTTGTTCCCAGGATGTAGGCTCCTTTTTTACCTCTCTTATTGTTTCTTTTTCTGAGAAAAATCTATTTAGTTTGAGTAAGTCCTGTTTGTAGATTCTAATTATTAACTCTTATGCTATGGGTGTCCTATTGAGGAATTTGGAGCCCGACCCCACAGTATGTAGATCATAGCCAAAGTTTTCTTCTATCAGATGCCGTGTCGCTGATTTGATATCAAGCTCCTTGATCCATTTTGAGTTAACTTTTGTGCATGGCGAGAGAAAGGGATTCAGTTTCATTTTCTTACATATGTAATTCCAGTTTTTCCAGCACCATTTGTTGAAGATGCTATCCTTCCTTCAGTTTATGCTTTTAGCTCCTTTATCAAATATAAGATTGCTGTAATTTTGTGGATTGATTTCTGTGTCCTCTATTCTGTACCATTGGTCCACCCGCCAGTTTTGGTACCAGTACCATGCTCTTTTTGTTACTATTGCTCCGTAGTATAGTTTGAGGACATGTATCGCTATACCGCCTGATTCACACTTCCTGCTTAGAGTTGTCTTTGCTATACTGGGTCTTGTATTATTCCATATGAATTTCATAATTGTTTTATCTATTTCTACAGGAAATGCCGTTGGGATTTTGATTGGCATTGCATTAAACCTATAGAGAACTTTTGGTAATATCGCCATTTTGATGATGTTAATTCTGCCTATCCATGAACGGGGTATATTTTTCCATCTTGTAACATCTTCTTCTATTTCTCTCTTTAGGGTTCTGTAGTTTTCATTGTGTAAGTCTTTCACATCTTTTGTTACGTTGATAACCAAATATTTTATTTTATTTTTTTTGAGGATACTCTCAATGGAGTGGTTGTCCTCATTTCCGTTTCAGAGGATTTGTTGCTGATATTCAGGAATGCTTTTGATTTATGATTGTTGATTTTATATCATGCCACTTTGCTGAATTCATTTATTATCTCTAATAGTTTCTTGTAGACCCTTTTGGGTCTACTAGGTATAGAATCATGTCATCTGCAAATAGTGATAATTTAAGTTCTTCTTTTCCTATTTTTATGCCTTTAATTTCTTTCATTTGTCTAATTGCTCTGGCCAGTGTTCGAGAACTATGTTGAACAGAAATCGTGAGAGAGGGCATCCCTGTCTTGTTCCAGATTTTAGAGGGAATGCCTTCAATTTTTTCTCAATTCAGAATGATACTAGCCTGAGGCTTAGCATAGATTGCTTTTACAATATTGAGGTATGTTCCTGTTATCCCAGTTTTTCTAGAGTTTTAAACATAAAGGGATGCTGTACTTTATTGAATGCTTTTTCTGCATCTATTGGGGTGATCATATGGTTCTTATTTTTAAGTCTATTGATGTGGTGAATAACATTTATTGATTTCCGTATATTGAACCAGCCTTGTATCCCAGGAATGAATCCTACTTGATCATGTTGCACAATTTTTTAAATATGTTTTTGTATCTGATTCGCCAGAATTTTATTGAGGATTTTTGCATCTAGGTTCATTAGAGAGATTGGTCTGTATATTTGTTTCTTTGAAGGGTCTTTGTCTGGTTTAGGAATCAGGGTGATATTGGCCTCCTCTGCTGTATAACCATTCGGTCCTGGGCTTTTCTTAGTTGGTAGTCTTTGGATGGTTTCTTCTATTTTCTCAATTGATATTGGTCTGCTTAGGTTGTCTATATCCTCCTGACTCGATCTGGGCAGATCATATGACTTAAGAAATTTATTGATGCCTTCACTATCTTCTAATATAATTTCTGATTATCTTCTGTATTTCAGAAGTGTCTGTTGTGATATTGCCTTTTTCATCCCTTATGATAGTAATTTGAGTTCCCTCTCTTCTTCTCTTCATTAACATGGCTAAGAGTCTGTCGATTTTATTAATTTTTCAACTTTTAGTATTTTCAATTTTTTCAATTGTTTCTTTTGTTTCGATTTCATTAATTTCAGCTCTGATTTTAATTATTTCTTGCCTTCTACTTCTTTTTCTGTTGTTTTGCTCTTCTTTTTCTAGGATTTTGAAATGAACTATGAGATCATTTATTTGTTGTTGTTTTTTTTTTCTTTTTTTAAGGAAAGAACTCCAAGCAATGAATTTTCCACTTAGAACTGCTTTCAATGTGTCCCATAGATTCTGATATGTTCTGTCTGTCTTTTTCATTTATGTCTAAGAATTTTTTTTATTTTTCTCCTTGATGTCTTCAATAACCCATTGATCATTCAGTACGTATTGTTCATTCTCCAAGTGATGCATGAATTTTCCTTCCTTCTTTTATTGTTGATTTTCAGTTTCATTCCATTACGATCAGATAAGATGCCTGGTATTATCTATACTCCTTTATATTGTCTAAGAGTTGTTCTGTGACATAATATATGATCTATTTTTGAGAGGTATCCATGTGCTGCTGAGAAAACAGTGTAACTGCTTGATGTTGGGTGGTATATTCTATATATGTTAATTAAGTCTAGGTTATTATTTGTGTTATTGAGTTCTATAGTTTCCTAATTCAACTTTTGTTTGGAATATCTGTCCAGTAGTGAGAGAGGTGTGTTGAAATCTCCCATGATTATTGTATGGTGGTCTACCAGACTCTTAAACTTGAGAAGAGTTTGTTTGATTAACATAGCTGAACCATTGTTTGGGGCACATATATTTATGATTGTTATGTCTTGTTGGTGTATGGTTCCCTTGAGCAATATGTAGTGTCCCTCTTTATCCCTTTTGATTAACTTTGTCTTGAAATCTATTTTATTTGATATGAGTATGGACACTTCTGCTTGTTTCCGAAGTCAATATGAGTGATATGATTTCTCCCAACCTTTCACCTTTAGTCTATATATGTCTTTTCCTATCAAATGTGTCTCCTGTAGGCAGAAAATTTTTGGGTCTTCTTTCGTGATCCATTCTACTAGCCTGTGTCTCTTAATTGGTGAGTTTAAGGCATTAACATTTAGGGTTATTTTTGAAATATGGGTTGTTCTTCCAGCCATATTTGTTTATTTATGTTACTAAACATGGTTTGTTTTTCTCTTTGATTATTTTTCGCCCCTTTACTGTACTACCTCCCACTGTTGGTTTTTATTGTTATTTTCCATTTCGTCTTCCTATAATGTTTTGCCAAGGATCTTTTGAGGAGATGGTTTTCTAGCTGCAAATTCTTTTAACTTTTGTTTATCATGGAAGGTTTTAATTTCATCTTCCATCCTGAAGCTTAAAATCGCTGGATACACAATTCTTGGTTGGAACCCAATTTCTTTCAGTGATTGAAAAATGTTAGTCCAGGATCTTCTAGCTTTCAGAGTCTGTGTTGAAAGATCAGCTGTTATCCTGATTGGTTTACCCCTAAATGTAATCTGCTTCCTTTCTCTTGTAGCTTTTAAAATTCTCTCTTTATTCTGTATGTTTGGCATCTTCATTATAATATGTCTCGGTGTTTATCTCTTATGATTTTGCACATTTGGCGTCCTGTAGGCTTCTAGGATTTGGGATTCTGTCTCATTCTTCATGTCTGGAAAGTTTTCTCATATTATTTCATTGAATAGATTGCTCAATCCTGTGGTTTGGACCTGTATACCTTCCTGTATCCCAATTACTCTTTAGTTTGGTCTCTTCATGTTATCCCATATTTCTTGGATGTTCTGCTCATGGTTTCTTAACAGTCTTGCTGAGCTTTCTATGTTCTTTTCAAGTTGAAATACTTTGTCTTCATTGTTCTAAGTGATCTATTCTGCTGGTAGTATTCTCAATTGAGTTTTTAAGTTGGTTTATTGCTTCCTGCATTTCTATGATTTCTGTTTGTGTGTTTTTTATAACCTCTATCTCCCTGTATAGTTGATCTTTTGCTTCTTGGATTTGTTTTTGTAATTCATTGTCAAAGTGATCTTTCATTGTCTGATTTTGCTGTCTAATGTCTCCCTGGAGACTTCAGATCATCTGAAGCAAGTATATCCTGATTCTTTATCTGACATTCCATATGCTGCAGATATTACCTCTTCTAATGTTGAGTTGACCTGCGTTGCTTGTGGTCCTTTCTTTCCTTGTCTTTCCCTACTGTTCACGTTTTTTTCGGCTTGGTGAAACTTTTGTGTTATTGAATTTTACCCCTAAATGTTTATATTGCTATTGTATTCTTGAAAAGTCTCCCTCACAGGCGTAAGCAGCGGCTCTGCCCCTCCTCCAATTGGGGCAATGTGCCTACCACACCAGCACGCCGCTGGGCCTGTTCTGCCTCTTGGTAGCTGGTCCGCCTACCTTGCAGGAGCGGGCAGTTGATCTACCCCTCTGCGGGTGCTGGTCCTGTTCAGCCAGTGGGTAACAGGTCCAGCTACCTTGCAGGCACAGGCGTCGGCTCTGCCCCTCCGCGCTCCGCTGGGCCTCTTCTGTCTGTGGGTTGCAGGGCTGTCTACATTGCAGGCGTGAGTGGCATCTCTGCCCCCCCCCAAACCGGGGCGATGTGTCTACCACGCTGGTAGGTCGCTGGGTCTGTTCTGCCTCTGGGTGAGAGGTCTACCTGCTTTGAAGGCACGGGCAGCGGCTCGGCCCCTCCCCAAACCTGGTTATGTGTCTAGCACCCTGGCGGGGCCTAGCACCTGGTCTGTCGGTGTTCGCAGGTCCACCTACTTCGCAGGCGCGGGGGCCGGCTCTGCCCCTCTGAAGGCAGCTGGGCCGCTTCAGCTGGTGGGTCGCAGGTTCACCTATCTTGAAGTCACAAGGGGTGTCTCTGCCCCTCCGCGGGTGTCTGGGCCTGTTCTGCCTGTGGGTTGCATGTCCGCGTTCCTTGCACGCGTGCAGTGGCTCTGCCCAACCCCCAACCAGGGTGATGTGTCTTTCACGATGGCGGGCCGCTAGGCCTGTTCTACGGGTGGCTCGCAGGTCCGCCTACCTTACAGGCGCGGTTGGCGGCTCTGCCCCTCCCTTCTCCATGTGTTTCTAAAGTTAACAAATATGAGAATTCCTGTCTCCATTTCTCTGTACCCTATTCAGCACATGCATTTTTATATTCACATATAGAATCCTACCTGGTATCACATGTACATACTTGTGAGGTTGCTGACTTTGCAAATACAAATTGTGAGAAGGGATCACTCCTCCTAAATGCTGTTGGAACTTACAATTCAAACTATGGGTGAGCTCCCTAGTTGAACAACATTATACATAAATCGATGCTCAGAAAAATGAAGATTTTTGGATTTGTGGATGATATATAATTCATGATGTATTTCGATTGGCATATATATTGCTACTTTTTAATGTATACGTGTGTGTGTGTGTGTGTGTGTGTGTGTGCATATATATATGTATAAACTCTCCAGATTTTTCAAAATATGAAATGTATGTGTCTTATTATATACTCCCTAAATTCATTGATGTTCATGAATGTGGATTTATATTCAACTTTTCATAAGAATGTTCTCAGAAATATTAATCCACCTGAAATACATATTTGTTTCCTAATACTGAAAACTAACTTCAGTGAATGGTGCATACAAATCCTAATATTGCTATAGTAAATGACTCAGTTTAACGTCAATGCAAGTAGATTCCTATGGGACATGATATGTATTTTGACGTTCATTTTTATTCAAAACTGGTACATTAATATTTCTTCAGTTTTTGCACATAATAGAATACATATTTCATTCACAAATTCACAAATTTATAGGCATTTTTTTCACTTTCAATTACTTCCTGCTTCAGAGCATATGTATTCCCCCAGGTTTCTTGACTGCTCTTTTAATGAGACTTCTTTCCAAGCACATTATTTTCAATTTCCATAATCATTTTAGAAGCAAAGCTCACACACACTTCATGATAAACCATAACAGTGATATTACCATTAGATGTATAACTGGTTGGAATGATTGTATGAATATCAATATATGATTTCCAATATATATTCAGATATCAATTCAATCCATTATTTAAATTTGGAACCAGTTATATTATTTATTCACAGTATGGTCTATTCATGCATTATCTTTATATTCATATAACACAGAGTATACCTATTTGTACCCACAATACTAAATTATATGTCTTCAAAATATTGCTCCCAGAAATGGTGGAAGAAATACTCATGTCACCTGATCTATATATACATTAATCACAGTAATATTGTGGAAACAAAAAGCAAGGTCACACTTATGATTGTACCAAATCCTAAATGGAAAGTGAGCATGGATTAAAAAAAAATCCATGTCCAGGTTGCCTAATGCTCTCAAAAGTGAATCGTATTGGTGACTACATATTTGTTTCTTCCTGAAATTACATATTCAACCTCAACCCTGTTGAAAATGTCTAATCCTATCACTCACTTTATACTTTGCCTGATTTCCCAATGTCTCTATTGAAATCTGATTTCCTGTATTTTTTTTTCCCATTTCATCATTATGACTGACTCTTCACATGTGCTGACATTTACTTTCACTCTCTACCCAAAACCCTATTGCTAAAGATCTTTTGGTCCAAATGCTATACACACTCTTCATTCTAAATCTACCGAATATCTTCCTAATCCACCAACTATCCCTTTTTGACTGGATTTTCTCTTCGACATTCAATCATCCAAAAGACAAGGTCCTATGCCATTGTATATCAATTAATCTGAGACACCTGTGCAGAACATAATTCAAAGCTAAGAATCCCAATAGTGGGGCCAATTCCCTTCTGTGCTTCAAAAATTACCTAGATTTCTTTTTTCATACTTATATTTCACCTATATATTCTTGAAAATATAGCAAAATTCCAATACCATTATTCATCCAAGAGAATGATTCCTAACCCAAATGGAAGCTGTTATTAACCTTAACCATACAATGTTTCCTCAATCTAACTTTACAGAAGAGGAGGGACAGAATTAGTCTTCCAATACAGGAGTGTAGGGGATCTTACACCTGCTGAGAACCTCAAAGTTTCATGCAGAAATGATCCCTGGAGAAGATGTAGGCAGCTATGAAGGACCTGAGAGAGCAAAAGTCATCTTCCATGGCAAACAACCCAGTCAGGATGAAGGGATGTGTCAGAATAAGCCTCACTCTTCTTAATGTAGAGAAGATGGACCAAACCAGTCCAGTGTAGACAGCTGTTCCTGGATGCCTATGGTTGATATACAATCCTCAGTTGTGAACGTATCACAGGAAATAGGGGCAGCCTCCATCTCATGGGAACCTTGGAAGCAAATTTTAGGACAAAGTGGTTTCCAAAGCAGTGACCTCATTCAGTTCACAAAGGAGGTGACCTTCCTCACTTCTTTGGTGATAGAACTCTCTGAACTTGGGATCCAGGAAGCCAGGCTACCAGAGGCAGTCCCAGTACCATTCCCAGTGGGCTCACTTATTTGGATTTACCAAGAACAGAGTCAGTCTTTCTTGGTACATACTGATGTGAGAATGGCCAAATTTCAGGAGAGCTCAGAAGAGGGGCCTTTCCTGAGAAAGCAGGAAGTTGCTCACAGCTGGCTCCTGACCACTTCACAGATTTGGCCAAAAAGACCAGATCTGAGACAGGACAGAACATTTCAGGGAACATAATAAGGCTCACAAGTCAGAGGACACTCCGGATAGTCACAGACCTCTTTGGGGGAAGGAGGTGCCTTTGTGGGTGTGGGTGTGAGTTTGTGGTTTTGTCTCATTTTCTGAGAATAGGTAAAAAAGGCGGTTTGTTTGGTTTGGAGTGGACTGTTCCTAGTAAGTCGTTTCACAAAGTGAGTGTTTCTATGTCTGTGTATCCCACTGTGTCTGTGGTTGTAGACATTTGAAAAGAGAATTCATCAATGGATGTGTCCTGTTTAGTAGAAACCTACCCAGCATTCATTCTGCCCAATTGATGAATGGACTGTGGCTTCCCTTATGGATGGGCAACACCTACTAATTTCCTAAGTTCCTGTTTTCTTCCTGATTCTGGCCACTCTCCAGAATAGGCTCATGGTTTTGTGTCCAAGATATGTACCACCTCCAAGCTCTGTGACAAGGCCATGTAATGGATAGCTAAAGGGAATGTCTAGCATCTCAAAAAACTCAGATATCAGTGTGACCAGGAAAGCCTCAGTGGAGAAACTCTGCTTTGGGTTTTTTGCTAACCAATTCTTCTCTTCCCCTGAATGTGAGGAAGGTCTTGGCCTCAAGACACCGCTTTGTGAAGCCTGAAGAAAACAGTTTTAAAATGGAAATAAATGGGCATCACCTGTGGCTCTTTGTTAATTTCTTTGGAAATGGATGTGTCGGAATCAGTCTCTTGGCCCTGTGTGAGGCTGTGGCTTAGGTTCTCAGCACCTGATGCATCTAAAGAATGATCCCATGTGTGCATCCAAAACCAAAATGGGAAAGAGATCAGTAATTGTTGATGAAGTCTCTCGCCTTCCTCTCTTAGGTTCCTGACCACCATCAAGTGAGAATAGAGATCCTTTGAATCAAATGAGTTCTTCTAAGCCCTGCAAAGGCTATCCCATACATGCTTGTGTTTTCTCATGACTCCAAATCACATAAAGAATCTATACCTGACAGTCAGTAGGCCTCAAATTGGAGAAGCAGAGCAGTATTAAAGGAAGGCATTTTTGATCCCTTGTGGTTCACAGGAAGGGTGTACAGGCCACCCTGCCTTTAGGAAAATGACGGGCAAGCGAGGTTATTTGGACTCTGTGTTGGGCTGCGCCCCTCATGGAAACATCCAGCCAGAGGTTATGAGGAGTGTCTATATGGAAGAAGATGAGGGCCATGTGGGAGTGTTTTGGTTTTAATTATGGTTATTTGTGTGGAAGTTGGAAGCGATGACTGGGTCCACCTGGGCTTGAACTCTGGTGTGATACCCTATAGAGACTGAGTCCTGGAACTGACCTCAGAGAAGTATTGCCATGAATTGTGTTGGGATATTAGGAGGCCACACATGAGAGTCACCATTGGAAACTGAGATCTATTCCCAGTGTGGCTTTCCACAGAGCACTGGGAATCTCAGCCAAGGTATCACATAATTTTATTCTGAAACACTTGGCAGCAATAGTTGAGAGTCAAAACACAAATGCACTTCACATTGTAGACCTCAATGGGCCTGGCTTCATGTGGCCTTTTGGCCACTCTTTGGGAAATCTTGGCAGTGAGAGTTCTCCAGATCTTTCTTTGAAATGAGCTTCTTCACCATTTAATGGTTACCGAATTAAATGAAACACTCAGTGCCTCCAACTTCAACCTTGAAAGATGGGCTCGATAAATACCATGAAATTTTTGAAATTCCCATATCCAGGAGGCACTGGAGAACCATTGGATATCCTGTTGGTGATCATGAGTGTACCAGACAGTGCCTTGATTGGCTGGGTTTCACGAAAATGGTGTAGAACAGAGATTCCAGTAAGTTGGAGCCTGCTGAATAGTGGGCCTAGAGCAAAGGTGGGCATGTGTGAGATAAAACATCTGTGGTGCTTCCATGTGGATTTCCCAATGGCTTCCAAATGGCTTGTGACTGACATGGTGCAGCCAGCAGACCCTTATATGTAAATGATTCTTGTTATATGGGTAAGTTTCAGGGCAATGTTCAGAATCAGGTTCCTATGGTCAAGGGGTCAAGCTATGTTGGACAGAAGCCTGGTTTGTGCATTCTCCTGCAGACCCTGTCCCACCACACGTGACAGAACTCCCTCCAGCACTGTGTCCCAGGTGAACTCCTTGTATTTCGTGAAGGAAATACTGAACTCCCAGTGTAGCAGCAAAAAATATCACAAAAATTGGAGGATGATCAAATGGCTTCACAGTCCACATGAGGAGACACTTAGCCCCAAGTGGCCACAGTTGACCCCGAAAGAGAGAATTCAGCAATGCTGCCTCATGATCATTGGTAAATAAGAAAGCATCTCCTCCAGGTCACATAGATGCAGACCCAGCTTTTATGGTCTCACTACAAAAAAAGCTAAAGCTCCTGACAACAACATATATTTCAAGAGCCCAACATCAGAGCCAGTTTTTCAAGAAGCCTTTAGGCTAGCAGAGCTCCATGTTTTTGGAGTGTTCACATTGTCCCTTACTATTGGAATCTCGCCTTCTACCTGCAAGTTTGTGAACTCCTGAGCATATTAAATTCCAGATATGTATTCACAGATTTTCTTACTCATCTCCTCTACATGTGTTACTTGGGACGAAGTTAAGGTCAAGGCATTGTTGTGGATGAGAGTCGGAAGATTTTTGTGTAGCACATATTTGCATACACATTGGATTCATTTTCCAATTTTCCTTTCGAAATACTGAATCCCTGAAACTAACCCATACCCTACAAGACTCTGACAACTAATCCTAACGTAATGGAGAAAAATAAGCCAAATAGAACAGAAATACAAACATATCAGAGGAGGCATGGTTTACCATTGAATTAACTTTTCCATTATATAGGGAAGGAGTTTTAAATCTAGTCAATTTTTTGTTGAAAGAGTTGTCCATGTATTTTTAAACTTATCAAATATGTGAATTCCTGTCTCCCCCATTTCTTTGTATCCTATTCAGCACATGTATTTTTATATGCACATATAGAATTGTACCTTGTATCACACATATATTCTTGTGAGGTGGCTGACTTGGCAGATACAAATTGTGAGAAAAGTTCACTCCTCCTAAACGCTGTTGGAACTGAAAATTCAACCTATGGGTGAGCTTCCTAGTTGAACAACATTATACATAAATCCATGTTCAGTAAAATGAATATTTTTGGATACGTGGAGGATATATATTTCATGATGAATTTCGATTGGCATATATATTGCTAGTTTTTAATGTCTGTGTGTGTTTGTATATATATATATATATATATATATATATATATATATATATATATATATATACTGTCAAGATTTTTCAAAATATGAAATATATGTGTATTTTGGCCACTCTTTGGGAAGCCTTACCTGTGAGAGTTCTCGAGAGCTTTCATTGAAATGATTTTCCTCAACATTTAATGGTTCCTGAATGAATTGAAACCCACAGTGCCTCCAACTTCATCCTTGAAAAATGGCTCTATAAATACCATAAAATTCCCCTGACCAGGTGGCACTGGAGAACCTTTGGATGTCTTGTTGCTGATCATGAGTGTACCAGACAGTGCCTTGACTGACTCGATTTCATGAAAATTGTGCAGAACAGAGATGCCAGTAAGTTGGAGAGTGCTGAGAAGTGGGCCCAGGGCTGTGGTGTGCAGGTGTATGATAAAACATCTGTGGTGGGGCCATTTGGGTCTGCCATTGACTTCCAAATGGCTTGTGGCTTACATGGTACAGCTAGCCGACCCTTATCTGTAAAGGCATCTTGTTATATGTAAAGGTTTCAGGACAATGTTCAGAATCAGTTTGCTATGGGTAATGTTTCAAGTTATGTGGGATAGAAGTCTGGTTGGTGAATTCTCCTGTAGACCCTGACCCTCCACACGTGACAGAACTCGCTCCAGCACTGTGTCCCAGTTGAACTCCTTGTATTTCATGAAGGAAAAACCAAAAGCCCAGAGCAGCAGCAAGAAACACCACGAAAATTGTAGGATGGCCAATTGGCTTCACAGTCAAGACGGGGAGACACTTACCCCTCCGTGGCCACAGTTTACCTTCAAAGGAAGAATTGAGCACTGCTGCCTCATGTTCTTTTGGAAAATAAGAAACCATGTCCTCCAGGTCAGATAAATGAAGACCCATCTTTGATGGTATCACTACAAAGGAAGCTAAAGCTCCTGACAACAACATATATTTCAAGTGCCCAACCTCAGAGGCAGTTTCTCAAGAAGTCTTTAGGCCAGCAGAGTTCCATGAATTTGGACTGTTTATCCTGTCCCTTAAGTTTGAAAACTCCTCTAAAATGCCCAAGCTTGTGAACTCCTGAGCATTTTCCGTTCCAGATATGTATTCACAGATTTTCTAACTCTTGTCCTCTAATTGTGTCTTACTTGGGTGAAGGTAATGTCAAGGCATTGCTCTGAATGAGAGTGGAAAGTTTTTTTGTAGCGCATATTTGCATACACAATGGATTCATTTTCCTTTATTTCCATTTGAATTACTGAATCCATGACACTAACGCATACCCTACTAGACTCTGACTACTAATGCTAATATGATGGAGAAAAATAACCCAAACAGAATAGAAATACAAGCAGTTCAGAAGAGGCATGGTGTATAGTTGGACTTGCCTTTTGCATGATAAAGGGTAGTTGTTAAAAATCTGGTTAATTTTTAATTGATATAGTTCTCCATGTGTTTTGAAAGGTATCAAATATGTGAATTCCTGTCTCCCTTTCTCTGTTGCCTATTCAGCACATGTATTTTTATATGCACAAATAGAATCCTACCTGGTACCACACGTACATTATTGTGAGGTGGCCTACTTGGCAGATACAAATTGTGAGAAGAGATCACTCCTCCTAAACTCTGTAGGAACTGAAAATTCAACCTATGCGTGAGCTTCCTAGTTGAACAACATTACACATAAATCCATGTTAAGTAAAATAAATATTTTTGGATCTGTGTATGATATGTATTTCATGATGAATTTTGATTGGCATATATATTGCTACTTTTTAATATCTCTGTATGTGTTTTGTGAAAAATCTGCACTCTATAGATTATTCAAAATATGAAATATATGTGTCTTATTATACACTCCTTAAATTCATTCATGTTCATGTATGAGACCACGGCTCATGCAACAGCAAAAGACATTTATTGAGGATCCAATCCAGTATGCTAGGGCTCCGTGGTCACTCAAGAAGGGAGAGCAGCCCAGATCTCCGAGCTGAGGTTGAGCAGTGCTTAAGTACACTTTTTGGGGAGGGCGAGACTTTACATATATCACAGTATCTTTTAAAAAATCATCATACACTGCGGGAAAATCAAACAACAAATCCTAAACATGATTAGTTCATTCATTGGTGGGAACATGTCAGGCAGGAGGGATAGGTCAGTTCTACAGCGGGGTACAGATTCAAATTGATTAGATTAGGCCCTGCGATGCATATGTGCCAAGCCACACAGGGTCCTAGGTTATTAAACAACCAGGCGATCAGGGGGAATATTTACTGGGCAGTCCAGAAATTGTCCTACAAGTAACAGGAATTTCAGATTTTTCATGTAGCATAGGAACTTAACAATACCTGGTCCTTTACATTTTAAATCAGGCCTTGAATCTTAGAAACTTTACAAACCCGGTCTTTTACACTTTAACTTTTACACTTTAATTTCAATTTCTTTTACCCTTAAAGATCACTCCTGGTTCACAAGATGGGTGTCCAAGCCACCCTGACTTTAGGCAAATGAGGGGCAAGGGAGCTTATTTTGGACACTGTCTTGGGCTGTGCCCCTCATGGAAACCTCCAGCCATATGTTATGATGAGTGTCTTTATGGAAGAATATGAGGGTCATGTAGGAGTGTTTTGGTTTTCATTGTGGTCATTTGTGTGGCGGTTGGAAGAGATGACTTGGTCCACCAGGGCTTGAACTCTGCTCTGATACTACTTAGAGACTGAGTTCTGGAACTGACTTCAGAGAAGTATTGCCATGAATTGTTTTGGGATTATATTAGGCCACACATGAGATTAGCCCTTGGAAACTGAGATCTAGGCCCAGGGTGGCTTTCCACCGAGCACTGGGAATCTCAGCCAGGGTAACACATGATTTTTTTATTGAAAGACTTGGAAGTCATAGTTGAGACTCAAAACACACATGTACCTCATATTGTAGACCTCAATGAACCTGGCTTCATGTGAACTTTTGGGCACTCATTGGGAAGCCTTGCCTGTGAGAGTTCTTCAGAGCTTTCATTGAAATGAGCTTACTCACCATTTAATGGTTCCTGAATGAATTCAAACCCACAGTGCCTCCAACATCATCCTTGAAAAATGGCTATACAAATACCATGAAATTTTTGAAATTTCCATGACCAGGTGGCACTGGAGAAACTTTGGATGTCCTGTTGCTGATCATGTGTGTACCAGACAGTTCCTTGATTGACTGGTTGTCATGAAAATGGTACAGAACCGAGATGTCAGTAAGTTGGAGCCTGCTGAGTATTGGGGCTAGAGCAGTGGACTATACATTTGTGAATAAATATCTGTGATGGGACCACGTGGATCTCCCTTTGGCTTCCAAAATACTTCTGACTGATATGGTGCAGGCAGCAGACCCTTATATGTAAAGGCATCTTGTTTTATTGAGAGGTTTCAGGGCAATGTTCAGAATCTGGTTGTTATAGTCAAGGGGAAAGCTATGTGGGATAGACCCATGTTTCGAACATTCTCCTGAAGACCCTGAGCAATCACACGTGTCAGAGCTCCCTCCAGAATTGTGTCCCAGTTGAACTCCTTGTATTTCATTAAGCCAATTCCAAACTCCCAGTGCAGCAGTAAGAAACACCACAAAAATGGAGGATGACCAAATGGCTTCACAGACCACACGGGGAGACACTTAACTCCCAGTGGCCACAGTTTACCAAGAAAGAATTCAGAACTGCTGCCTCATGTTCATTAGAAAATAAGGAACCATTTCCTCCAGGTCACATAGATGCAGACCCACATTTGATGGTGTCACAATGAGGAAGCTAAATCTCCTGACAACTTCATATATTTCATGTTCCCAACCTGAGAGGCATTTTCTCAAGAAGTCTTAAGGCCAGCAGAGCTCCAAGTTTGTGGAGTGTTTAACCTCTCCCTTACTTTTGGAAACTGCTCTACCACATCCAATGTTGTGAACTCCTGAACATTTTCAGTTCCACATATGTAATCACAGGTTTTCGAACTCCTCTCCACTAATTGTGTCTTACTTGGAGTGAAGTTAATGTAAAGGAATTGTTCTGGATGAGAGTGGCAAGATTTTTGTGTAGCACATATTTGCATACACATTAGATTTATTTTCCTATTTTCATTTGAAATACTGATCCCCGACACTAACACATACCCTAATAGACTCTGACTACTAATGCTAATATGATGGATAAAAAGAAAACTAACAGAATAGAAATACAGGCCTTTAATAGGAGGCATGGTATATACTTGGAATTTCCTTCTGCTTTATCAAGGGTATGTGTTATAAATCTTGTCAAATTTTCATTGTAATATTTCTCCATGAGTTATATATATATATATATATATATATATATATATATATATATATATATATATATATATATATCTAGATTTTTCAAAATATGAAAAACATGTGTCTATTAAACACTATCTAAATTCATTCATATTCATGTATGTGGATATAAAATCAACTTTTCATAAGATTATTCTCAGAAACATTCAACCACCTGAAATACATATTTGTTTCCTCGTCCTGAGAACTAACTTCAGTGAATCGTGCTTACAAACCCTAATATTTTTACAGTAACTGACACAGTTTATCATCAAAGCAAGTAGATTCCTATAGGACATGATGTGTATATTGATGTTCATTTTTATTCAACAATGGGACATTAAAATTTCTTCATTTTATGCACATCGTAGGATATATATTTCCTCCACAGGTTAGCAAATATATAGGCATTTGTTTCACTTTCAATCACTTCCTGCTTCAGAACACATGTATTCCTCCATGTTTCTTGACTGGTCTGTTCATGAGACTTCTATCCAAACACATTATTTTCGATTTCCTTTATCACTTTAGAAGCAAAACGGACACACACTTCATGATAAACCATCACTGTAATATCACCATTAGATGTATTACTGGTTGGAATGAATGATTATATATCAATAAAAGATTTTTTATATATTTTCTGATATCAATTCAATACATTGTTTAAAGTGTAACAAGTTATATTATTTATTCACAGTATGGTCTATTCATGCATTATCTCTATATTCATAGACACAGGGTACACCTGGTTGTACCCCCAATACTAATCTATACATATTTGAAATATTGCTCCCAGAAATGGTGGAGGAAATACTCATGTCACCTGATCTACATATGCATGTTATCACTGTAATATTCTGGACACAAAATGCAAAAGCCACACGTATGATTGTACCAAAGCCTAAAGGTAAACTGAACATGGATTACTAAAAACATCCCTGACCAGGTTGCCTAATGCTCTCAAATGTCAATACTATTGCTGGCTACATATTTGTTTCTTCCTAAGATTATATATTCAACCTCAAAACTGTTGAAAATGTTTAATTTTTTCACTCACTTGATACTTTTGCCTGATTTCCTAATGTCTCTATTGATATCTACTTTCCTACATATTTTCTGCAGTTCAACATTGTGACTGACACTTCACATGTGCTGACATTGACATTCACTCTGTAACGGAAACACTATTGCTAAAGATCTTTGGTCCAAATCCTATACTCGCTCTTCTTCCGAAACATACTGACTATCTTTCTGATCCTATCGACTATCCCTTTTTGAGTAGATGTTCTCTACTACATTCAATCATCCAAGGTACAAGATCCTATGCCATTGTATATCGATTTTTCTGAAACATGTATCTAGAACGTAATTCAAAGCTACGTATCGCAATCAGTTGCCCAATGCATTTCTGAGCTTCAAATCTTACCTAGATTTCTGTTTTCATACTTATATTTTATCTCTATATTCCTATAAATATTGCAGGTTCCCAATACCATTATTCATCCCGCATAATGATTCCTTACCCAAATCGAACTTGTTATTAACCCTAACCATACACTGTTGCTTCAATCTAAAATTACAAAAGAGCAGGGACAGAGTTCGCCTTACAATACAGGAATGTAGGGTATCTGCCAACTGCTGAGAACCTCAAAGTTCGATGCAGAAATAATCCCTGGAGAAGATGTCAGCAGCTATGAAGGACCTGTGAGAGCAAAAGCCATCTTCAATGGCAAACAATCTAGACAGGAAAAAGGGATGTGTATGCATCAGCCTCTCTCTTTTTAATGTAGAGAAGATTGACCTAACCAGACCTGCATGGAGAGCTGTTCCCAGGTGCCTATTTTGATATACAATTGAAACTAGTCAAATTTTCAAAGGAAGTAGGGGCAGCCTCTATCTAATGGAACCCTTGGAAGCAACGGTTAGGGCAAAGTTGTTGCCAAGGCAGTGACCTCTTTCAGTTCCTGAAGGAAGTGACCTACCTAACTTCCTTGGTGATGGAACATTCGGAAATTTTGATGCAAGAAGCCAGGCACCGAGAGCCAGTCCCAGTCCCTGTCCCAGTGGGCTCACTTGTTTGGATTTACCAAGTACAGATCAGACCTTCTTGGTACCTACTGATGTGAGGATGGCCAAATGTCAGTAGAGCTCTGAAGAGAAGCTTTTCCTGAGATAGCAGGTAGTGGCTAACGGTTGGCTCCTCAAAGCATCACAGAGTTGGCCAAGGAGACAAGATCTGAGAGAGGAGAGGCCATTTTGTGGGGAACATAGTATGGCCCACCAGTCAGAAGACATTCCGGATAGTTACAGACCTACTTTTGGGAAGGAGGTGCCTTTGTGTGTGGGTGTGAGTTTGCGGTTTTGTCTCATGTTCTGAGAATAGGTAGGAAAGGTGGTTGGTTTGGTTTGGAGTCGACTGTTTCTAGTAAGTCTTTTGACAAGGCGACTTTCTATGTCTGTGTATCCACTGTGTCCGTGGTTTTAGACATTAGAAAAGAGAATGCATCAATGGAGGTGTCCTGTCTAGTAGAAAGCTTCCCAGCATTCATCCTGCTCAATTGATGAATGGACTGTGGTTTGCCTTATGGATCTTAAACACCTACTAACATCCTAAGTTCCTGTTTTCTTCCTGAATTCTGGCCACTCTCCAGAATAGGCTCATGATTTATTGTGCAAGATATGTACCACCTCCAAGCTCTGTGACATGTCCATGTTCTTGATAGCTGAAGGGAATGGGAACATCTTGGAAAACTCAGACATCAGTGTGAGCAGTAAAGTCTCAGTCGAGAAACCCTGCTTTGGTCCATTTGCTTAACTATGGTTCTATTGCCTTGAATGTCAGGAAGGTCTTTGCCTCAGGCCACCCTTTTGTGAAGCCTGAAGAAACAGTTTTCAAATGAAAATGAATGGGCATCTCCTGTGCCTCTTTGCTTAATTGCTTTGAAAAGGATGGTGTCTTAATCAGACACTAGGCCCTGTTTGAGGCTGTGGCTAAGATTCTCAGCTCCTGATAGATGTAAAGAAGATCCCATGTGTGCATCCAAAACCAAAATGGCAAAAAGATCAGTCATTGTAGATGAAGTCTCTTGCCTTCCTCTGATAGGTTCCGGAAATCCATCAAGTGAGAATAGGATTCCTATGGGTCAAATGAGTTATTCAAATCCTGCAGAAGTACTTGGGTTCTCTCATGATGCCAAATCACATAATGAATCTATACCTGACTGTCAGTAGGCCTCAAATTGGAGAAGCAGAGCAGCATTAACAGCAGGCCTATTTGATCACTCCTGGTTCAAAGGAAGGGTGTCCAGGCCACACTGAATTTAGACACATGGGGGGCAAGGGTGCATATTTTGGACATTGTCTTTGGCAGCGCCCCTCATGGAAACCTCCAGCTAGAGTTTATGATGAGTGTCTATACGGCTGAAGATGAGGGCCATGTGGGAATGTTTTGGTTTTAATTGTGGTCATTTGTGTGGCGGTTGGAAGAGTTGACAGGTTCCACATTATCTTGAACTCAGGTGTGATTCCTCTTAGAGACTGAGTTCTGGAACTGACCTCAGAGAAGTATTGCCATTAATTGTTTTGGCATTGTAGGAGGCCACACATGAGAGTTGCCTTTGAAACCTGAGATCTAGGCCCAGGGTGGCTTTCCTCAGAGAACTGAAAATCTCAGCAAGGATATCGCATAATTTTATTCTGAAAAACTTGGCAGCCATAGTTAAGAGTCAAAAGACACATGGACCTCCCGTTGTAGACCTCCATAGGCCTTGCTTCATGTGACCTTTTGGCCAGTGTTTGGAAAGCCTTGCCTGTTAGAGTTCCTCAGAGCTTTCATTGAAATGAGCTTCCTGCCCATGTAATGGTTCCTTGAAGAATGGAAACCCCAAAGTGCCTCCAACTTCATTCTTGAAAAATGGATAGATAAATACCATGATATTTTTGAAATTCCCAATGACCAAGTGGCACTGGAGAACCATTGGATGTTCTGTTGCAGACAGTGGCTTGATTGTTGTGTTACAGACAGTGCCTTGATTGACTGGGTTTCATGAAAATGGTGCAGAACAGAGATGCCAGTAAGTTGGAGCCTGCTGAGTAGTGGGCCTAGAGCAGTGGTGGGCAGGTGTGTGATAATACAACTGTGGTGTCGCCATGTGGATCTGCCATTGGCTTCCAAATAGCTTGTGACTGACTTGGTACAGCCAGCAGACCATTATATGAAAAGGCATCTTGTTATATGGAGAGGTTTCAGGGCAATGTTCACAATCAAGTTGCTATGGTCAAGGGGGCAAGTTATGTGGGATAGAACCCTGGTTGGTGAATTCTCCTGCACACCCTGACCCAACACACGTGACACAACTCCCTCCATCCCTATATCCTAGTTGAACTCCTTGTATTTCATGAAGCAAATACCAACCTCCCATTGCAGCATCAAGAAACACCACAACCTCGCCAGCACTTGTTGTTGTTTGATTTCATAATGGCTGCCAATCTTACTGGAGTGAGAAAAGGGTTCTCTTGTACATTGCTGGTGGGGCTGCAAATTGGTGCGGCCAATTTGGAAAGCAGTATGGAGATTCCTGGGAAAGCTGGGAATGGAACCACCATTTGACCCAGCTATTGCCCTTCTCGGACTATTCCCTGAAGACCTTAAAAGAGCGTATTACAGGGATACTGCCACATCGATGTTCATAGCAGCACAATTTACAATAGCTAGATTGTGGAACCAACCCAGATGCCCTTCAATGGATGAATGGATTAAAAAAATGTGGCATCTATACACCATGGAGTATTACGCAGCACTAAAAAATGACAAAATCTTGGAATTTGCAGGGAAATGGATGGCACTAGAGCAGATTATGCTTAGTGAAGCTAGCCAATCCCTAAAAAACAAATACCAAATGTCATCTTTGATATAATGAGAGCAACTAAGAATAAAGCAGGGAGGAAGAGCAGGAAGAAAAGATTAACATTAAACAGAGACATGAGGTGGGAGGGAAAGGGAGAGAAAAGGGGAATTGCATGGAAACGGAGGGAGACCCTCATTGTTATACTAAATTACATATAAGAGGTTGTAAGTGGAATGGGAAAATAAACAAGGTGAGAAATGAATTACAGTAGAAGGGGTAGAGAGAGAAGATGGGAGGGGAGGGGAGGGGGGATAGTAGAGGATAGGAAAGGTAGCAGAATACAACAGTTACTATTATGGTATTATGTAAAAATGTGGATGTGTAACCCATGTGATTCTGCAATCTGTACTTGGGGCAAAAAAGGGAGTTCATAACTCACTTGAAGCTAATGTATGCTAATGTATGAAATATGATATGTCAAGAGCTTTGTAGGGTTTTGAACAACCAATAAAAAAATAAAATTAAAAAAAAAAGAAAGAAACACCACAAAAAGGGCAGGATGACCAAATGGCTTCACAGTCCACTCAGGGAGACAATAAGCTTCCAGTGGCCACAGTTTACCAACAAAGAGAGAAATCAACACTGGTACCACATGTTCAATGGAAAATAAGAAACGATGTCCTCCAGGTCACATAGATGCAGATCCAGGTTTGATGGTCTCACCAGAAATGAAGCTAAAGCTCCAGACAACAAGATATATTTCAAGTGTCCAAACTCAGAGGCAGTTTTACAAGAAGGCTATTGGCCAGCAGAGTTCCATGTTTGTGGAGTGTTTACACAGTCACTTACTTTTGGAAACTCCTCTACCACCTCCAAGGTTGTGAACTCCTGTGCATTTTCCATTCCAGATATGTATTCACAGATTTTCTAACTCTTCTCTTCGAATTGCATCTTACATGGGGTGAAGGTAATGTCAAAGGATTTATCTGGATGAGAGTGGGAAGACTTTTGTGTAGGACATATTTGCATACATATTGGATTCATTTTCCAATTTTCCATTTCAAATACTTTATCTCTGACACTAAACCACACCCTACTAGTCTCTGACTACTAATCCTAATATGAGGCAGAAAAATAACCCAAACATAATAGAAATACAAGCAGTTCAGAGGAGGCATGGTGTATAGTTGGACTTGCCTTTTGCATTTTAAAGGTTAGGGGTTATAAATCTAGACAATTTTTTGTTGCAATAGTTGTCCATGTGGTTTTAAAGATAACAAATATGTGAATTCTTGTCTCTCTTTCTCTGTAGCCTACTCAGCAAATATATTTTTATATACACATAGAGAATCTTACCTGGTACTACACGTACATTCTTGTGAGGTGGCTAACTTGGCAGATACAAATTGAGAGAAAAGATCACTCCTTCTAAATGTCGTTGGAACTGAAAATTCAACCTATGGGTGAGCTTCCTAGTTGAACAAAATTATACACAAATCCATGTTCAGTACAATGAATATTTTTGGATCTGTGGATGATATATATTTCATGGTGAATTTTGATTGGCATATATTGCTATTTTTAATGTCTCTGGGTGTGTATGTGTGTGTGTCTGTGTGTGTATATATATTTATATATATATATATATATATATACATATATATATATATATATATATATATACACTCTCTCCTTCTATTTTTCAAAATATGAAATATATGTGTCTTATATACACTCCCTAATTTTATTCATGTTCATGAATGTGGATTTATAATCAACTTTTCACAAGATTATTCTCAAAAAATTTCATCCACCTGAAATACATATTTGCTTCCTAGTACTGAAAACTAACTTCAGTGAATGGTGCATACAAATCCTAATATTTCTATAGTAACTGACACAGTTTATCATCAATGCAAATAGATGCCTATGGGACATGATGTGTTTATCGATGTTCATTTTTATTCAACACTGGGACATTACAATTTCTTCAGTTTATGCACATCATAGGATATATATTTCCTCCACATGTTAGCAAATTTATAGGCATTTGTTTCACTTTCAATCACTTCCTGCTTTCGAACACATGGATTCCTCCATGTTTCTTGACTGATCTTTTCATGAGATTTCTTTCCAAACACATTATTTTCGAATTCCTTTATCACTTTTGAAGCAAAACGGACACACACTGCATGATAAATCATAACTATAATATGACTATTAGATGTATAACTGGTTGGAATGAATGATTTTATATTAATATAAGATTTCTTATATATTTTCAGATATCAATTCAATACATTTTGTAAAGTGGAACCAGTTATATTATCTATTCACAGTATGGTCTATTCATGCATTATCTCTATATTCATAGACACAGGTTACACCTCTTTGTACCCCCAATACTAATTTATACATCTTCAAAATATTGCTCCCAGAAATGGTGGAAGAAATACTCTTGTCACCTGATCTACATATGCATGTTATCACAGTAGTATTCTGGACACAAAATGAAAAAGTCACACGTATGACTGTAACAAAGCCTAAACGGAAACTGAACATGGATTACTAAAAACATCCATGTCCAGGTTGCCTAATGCTCTCAAATGATCATCCTGTTGGTGACTACATATTTGTTTCTTCCTAAGATTATATATTCAACCTCAATACCATTGAAAATGTCTAATTTTTTCACTCACTTTGTACTTTGCCTGATTTCCTAATGTCTCTATTGATATCTACTTTCCTACATATTTTCTCCAGTTCAACATTGTGACTGACCCTTCACATGTGCTGACATTGACATTCACTCTCTAACCGAAACCCTATTGCTTATGAACTTTGGTCCAAATCCTATACTCACTCTTCTTCCGAAACATACTGACTATGTTCCTGATCCTATCGACTATCCCTTTTTGAGTAGATGTTCTCTACTACATTCAATCATCCAAGGTACAAGATCCTATTTCATTGTATAAAGATTTTTCTGAAACATGTATCTAGAACGTAATTCAAAGCTACGTATCGCAATCAGTTGCCCAATGCATTTCTGAGCTTCAAATCTTACCTAGATTTCTGTTTTCATACTTATATTTCATCTCTATATTCCTATAAATATTGCAGGTTCCCAATACCATTATTCATCCCGCATAATGATTCCTTGCCCAAATCGAACCTGTTATTAACCCTAACCATACACTGTTGCTTCAATCTAAAATTACAAAAGAGCAGGGACAGAGTTCGCCTTACAATACAGGAATGTAGGGTATCTTCCAACTGCTGAGAACCTCAAAGTTCGATGCAGAAATGATCCATGGAGAAGATGTAGGCAGCTATGAAGGATCTGAGAGAGCAAAATCCATCTTCATGGAAAACAACCTGAACAGGACGAAGGGATGTGTATGCATCAGCCTTTCTCTTCTTAATGTAGAGAAGATGGACCTAAGCAGGCCTGCGTGGAGAGCTGTTCCCAGGTGCCTATTTTGATATACCATTGTAACAAGTCAAATTGTCACACAAAGTAGGAGCAGCCTCCATCTCATGGAACCCTTGGAAGCAACGGTTAGGACAAAGTTGTTGCCAAGGCAGTGACCTCATTCAGTTCCTGAAGGAAGTGTCCTAGCTAACTTCCTTGGTGATGGAACTCTCTGAAATTGTGATGCAAGAAGCCAGGCACCAAGAGCCAGTCCCAGTCCCAGTCCCAGTGGGCTCACTTGTTTGTATTTACCAAGTACAGATTCAGACCTTCTTGGTACCTACTGATTTGAGGATGGCCAAATGCCAATTGAGCTCTGAAGAGAGGCCTTTCCTGAGATAGCAGGTAGTGGCTAACTGCAGGCTCCTCAAAGCATCACAGAGTTGGCCAAGGAGACAAAATCTGAGAGAGGAAAGGCCATTTCGAGAGGAACATAGTATGGCCCACCAGTCAGAGGACACTCCAGATAGTCACAGATCCACTTTTGGGAATGAGGTGACTTTATGTGTGTGGGTGTGAGTTTGTGGTTTTGTCTCATATTCTGCGAATAGGTAATAAAGGTGGTTCGTTTGCTTTGGAGTCTACTGTTGATAGTAACTCTTTTGACAAGGCGAGTGTTTCTATGTCTGTGTATCCACTGTGTCCGTGGTTTTAGACATTAGAAAAGAGAATGCATCAATGGAGGTGTCCTGTCTAGTAGAAAGCTTCCCAGCATTCATCGTTCATAAGTGATGAATAGACTGTGGCTTGTCTTATGGATAGGAAACAACTACTAACTTCCTAAGTTCCGGTTTTCTTCCTGAATTCTGGCCACTCTCCAGAATGAGCTCATGATTTATTGTCCAAGATATGTATAACCTCCATGCTCTGTGACATGGCCATGTTCTTGATAGCTGAAGGGAATGGGAACATCTCAGATATTAGTGTGACCAGTAAAGTCTCATTGGAGAAACCCTGCTTTGGGCCATTTGCTTACCTATGGTTCTGTTGCCTTGAATGTCAGGAAGGTCTTTGTTTCAGGCCACCCCTTTTTGAAGCCTGAAGAAACAGTTTTCAAATGGAAATGAATGGGCATCACCTGTGGCTCATTGCTTAATTTCTTTGGAAAGGGATGTGTCTTAATCAGACACTAGGCCTTGGTTGAGGCTGTGGCTAAGATTCTCAGCTCCTGATAAATCTAAAGAAGATCCCATGTGTGCATCCAAAACCAAAATGGCAAAAGGATCAGTCATTGTGGATGAAGTCTCTTGCCTTTCTCTGTTAGATTCCTGACGTCCATCAAGTGAGAATAGGATTCCTATAGGTCAAATGAGTTATTCAAAGTCCTGCATAAGTGCTTGGTTTCTCTCATGATGCCAAATCACACAAGCAATCTATACCTGACAGTCAGTAGGCCTCAAATTGGAGAAGCAGAGCAGTATTAACGGCACACCTATTTGATCACTCTTGGTTCACAGAAAGGGTTTCCAGACCACCCTAAATTTAGACAAATGAGGGGCAATGGTGGATATTTTGGACACTGTCTTGGGCTGCATCCCTCATGGAAACCTCCAGCCAGAGTTTATGATGAGTGCCTATATGGATGAAGATGAGGGCCATGTGGGAATGTTTTGGTTTTAATTGTGGTCATTTGTGTGGCGTTTGGAAGAGATGACAGGGTCCACATGGGCTTGAACTCTGCTGTGATTCTCCTTGGAGACTGAGTTCTGGAACTGACCACAGAGAAGTATTGCCATTAATTGTGTTGGCATTGTAGGAGGCCACACATGAGAGTTGCCCTTGAAACCTGAGATCTAGGCCCAGGATGGCTTTCCACAGAGAGCTGAAAATCTCAGCAAGGATATCACATGATTTTATTCTGAAAAACTTGGCAGCCATAGTTAGAGTCAAAAGACACATGGACCTCACGTTGTAGACCTCAATGGGCCTGGCTTCATGTGACCTTTTGGCCAGTGTTTGGGAAGCCTTGCCTGTTAGAGTTCCTCAGAGCTTTCATTGAAATGAGCTTCCTCCCCATGTAATGGTTCCTGGATGAATGGAAACCCCAAAGTGCCTCCAACTTCATTCTTGAAAAATGGAAAGAAAAACACCATGAAATTTTTGAAATTCCCAATGACCAGATGGCACTGGAGAACCATTGGATGTCCTGTTGCTGATCATGAGTGTAACAGACAGTGCCTTGATTGACTGGGTTTCATGAAAATGGTGTAGAACAGAGATGCCAGTAAGTTGGAGCCTGCTGAGTAGTGGGCCTAGAGCAGTGGTAGGCAGGTGTGTGATAATACATCTGTGATGTGGCCATGTGGATCTGCCATTGGCGTCCAAATGGCTTGTGACTGACTTGATGCAGCCAGGAGACCATTATATGAAAAGGCATCTTGTTATATGCAGAGTTTTCAGGGCAATGTTCAGAATTAGGTTGCTATGGTCAAGGCGGCAAGCAATGTGGAATAGAAGCCCAGTTGGTGCATTCTCCTGCAGAGCCTGACCCACCACACGTTACAAGACTCCCTCATGCACTGTGTCCCAGTTGAACTCCTTGTATGTCATGAATCAAGTACCAAACTCCCAGTGCAGCAGCAAAAAAACACCACGAAAAGTGGAGGATGACCAAATGGCTTCAAAGTCCACACGGGGTGTCACTTTGCCCGAAGAGGCCACAGTTTACCTACAAAGAGACTTCAGCACTGCTGCCTCATGTTCATCGGAAAATAAGAAACCATGTCCTCCAGGTCACATAGATACTGACCCAGGTTTGATGGTCTCACTTCAAAGGAAGCTAAAGCTCCTGACAACAACATATATTTCAAATGCCCAAACTCAGAGGCAGTTTCTCAAGAAGTCTTTAGGCCAGCATAGCTCCATGATTGTGGAGTGTTTACACTGTCCCTTACTTTTGAAACTCCTCTACCACCTCCAAGGTTGTGAACTCCTGAGCATTTTCCATTCCACATATGTATTCACAGATTTTCTAACTCTTCTTTTCTAATTGTGTTTTACCTGGGGCGAAGATAATTTCAAGGCATTTTTCTGGATGAGAGTGGGAATATTTTTTGTGGCACATATTTGCATACACATTGGATTTATTTTCCTATTTTCCATTTGAAATACTGAATCCGTGACACTAACCCATACCCTACTTGTCTCTGACTACTAATCCTAATAAGATGGAGAAAAATAACCCAAACAGAATATAAATACAAGCAGTTCAGAGGAGGCATGGTGTATAGTTGGACATGGCTTTTGCATGACAAAATGTAGGTGCTATAAATCTAGTCGATTTAAATTGAAATAGTTCTCCATGTATTTTTAAATTTAACAAATATGTGAATTCCTCTCTCCCATTTTATGTAACCTATTGAGCACATCTATTTTTATATGCACATATAGAATACTACCTGGTATCACACATACGTTCTTGTGAGGTGTCTGACTTGACAGATACAAATGATGAGAAGTGATCACTCCACCTAAACGCTATGGGATTTGAAAATTCATCCTATGTGTGAGCCTCCTAGTTGAACAATATTATACATAAATCCATGTTCAGTAAATTGAATATTTTTCTATCTGTGTAAGATATATATATCATGGTGAATTTCGATTGGCATATATATTGCTACTTTTTAATGTCTCTCTCTCTCTCTGTGTGTATATATACACACTCCAGATTTTTTTAAAATATAAAATATATATGCCTTATTATACACTCCCTAAATTTTTTCATATTCATTTATGTGGATTTATAGTCAACATTTCAAAAGGTTATTCTCTGAAATATTCATCCACCTGAAATACATATTTGCTTCCTAGTAATGAAAACTAACTTCAGTGAATGGTGCATACATATCCTAATATTTCTACAATAATTGACCCAGTTTCTCATTAATACAAGTAGATTCATATGGGACATGATGTGTATTTTCATGTTCATTCTTATTCGCCACTGGTACATTACTATTTCTTCAGGTAATGCACATAATAGAGTATATATTTCATCCACAAGTTAGCAAAATTATGGGTATGTGTTTCACTTTCAATAATTTTCTGTTTCAGAACACATGTATTCCTCCATGTTTCTTGACTGGTCTTTTCATGAGACTTCTTACCAAACCCATTATTTTCGATTTCCATAATCCCTTTTGAAGCAAAACTCACACACCGTTCATGATAAACCATAACCCTAATATTACCATTAGATGTATAACTGGATGGAATGAATGATTGTATATCAATATAAGATTTCTTATATATTTTCAGATATCAAATCAATCCATTATTTAAAGTGGAACCAGTTATATTATTTATTCACAGTATAGTCTATTCATGCATTGTCTCTATATTCATAGACACAGGGTACACCTCATTGTAAACTCAATACTAATTTATACGTATTCAAATTATGGCTCCCAGAAATGGTGGAAGAAATATTCATGTCACCTGATCTACATATACAATTTAACCCAGTAATATTCTGGACACAAAAAGAAAAGGTCACACTTATGTTTCTACCAAAGCCTAAATGTAAAGTTAACATGGATTACTAAAAACATCCATGTCCAGGTTGCCTAATGCTCTCAAAAGTCAATCCTATTTGTGACAATATATTCGTTTCTTCCTAAGATAATATATCCAAAATCAACCCTGTTGAAAATGCCTAATTCTATCACACACTTTATACTTTGCCTGATTTCGTAATGTCTCTATTGATATCTTCTTTCCTACATATTTTCCCCAGTTCATCATTGTGATGGTTCATATGTGCTCACATTTACATTCACTCTCTAACCAAAACCCTATTGCTAAAAAACTTTTGTTCCAAATCCTATACTCACTCTCCTTCCTAAACATACCGACTATCTTCCTAATCCTACCGACTATCCCTTTTTGACTGGATGTTCTCTTCTACATTCAATCATCCAAGTAATGTTCAGGTGAGCGTCAGAGGAAGAGACCACCAAGAGACTGTCTCATGGAACAGCAAAGGGTTTATTGGGGGTCCAGCATGCTGGGGCTCAGAGCTCCCTTGAATCGAGCAGAGAGCCCTGAGGACATCTTAAGCAGAGCTTATGTGTTTTCCTTGTAGAGGACAGGGAGGGAATTTTATTGATGGGTCAGGGCGAGTGGGCAGTTTGCATGCAACCGGGAGAGGGAGTACATTATATATTTTGGAATTTGGAGACAGCACATTCTGGGAACAAGATTAGCAAACAGTTCTCAAGATTTCAACAGTGTTTTGTTAAGCATACAGAAAAAGAGGAAGTGACAAGTACCATTTTATTAACCTTTCATTCCCCACGTCTTCTTCTGGCTACTTTTAATCATAAAAGTGATCATTGGAGTGGTGTCACATTCTATGTCTGCTAGTGGGGTATTACCATAAGTTTAACTTGTCTAATTTGAGGTTGGAGAAATGAAAATACATGGTTGAGCAAACAGGGTTTTATAGTTAGCAAGAATGTGAGTATTATTATTGGACTGGCCAAGGTTGATAAACGTATAGTTAACCAGGGGGACTGTGTGAACCAAGACTCAAACCACCCTTTTTGGGCCTCTCTCTTTCGTTGACACTCTTCAAGGCATCCTTTTATTTTACTCATAAATTTTTTACAACTCCAGTATTGTTGCCATAAAAATAACATTCTTCCCTCAATGCAGCACAAAGGCACCATTCTCTCATGAAGAGGAGGTCCAACCCTCGATTGTTGTATGAAACAACATCAGAGAGAGAGGTTAAAGATTCCCACAAAGCTGTGATGGAGGTTTCTAATATCTTTAAGTTTTGGTCTATTGCTGCTTCTAATTGGGTATTTTGCTTTGTACCATGGACCAAGGCAGTGGTTCCTGTGACCTCCCCTGCAGCAACTCGTATTCCTAATAGGATGGCTGAAGTGAGGGATATATGTTCCCTGTGGAACCGGGTTGTATGCCCCCCTGTTTGATCTTCAAATGAACCTGCATCATGATAGAGCACTCTGGGTAACCTCTGCTCCATTACACATTTAATCACCACTGTTGACCATTTAATGAAAACATAAAAATGTTTAAGTATATAGAATTATACTCTTGTAGGAACAGTCAAGACAAGGCACCTAAGATAGCACCAAAACTAGGGAAACAGTCCTATTTGGTTGCAAACGGATTCAGAGGGCATTGCTTCTGTTGTAATCAATTAATCCCATGAACCCCAAGTTTAGGAAGTTTCAGAATTTTGTACCCAACATGTAAGGGAATGTGCTCAGAAGTTCACAGTCAGCAGAAATTCACAAAAAGCAGTTTTTTTATGTTTTTTCCTCTGTTCTGAGCAAATTAACTTTTCAAGGACACCTGGGAGGGGGAGAGATATTTCATCCCTTTCTTTTTTCCGCTTGCCAGCTGTTACCATGGAGCCAGTTGGTAACTTCTTTATCATAGAAATGTAGCCATCTCTTTGAAGCCCCAGCTCAAAGTCAGAGGCCTTGTTCACATATTTTGTGAAAAACTAGTAAGGGGGTGTCTAGCTTACAAGTACTGATTGTTTTAGCCAGTGGCCAAGTAGAACAGGGCCACATGAAAACAGGAAGTTTGTCTACACTGAACTCTTTTATAGGGACTCTTTTGCTGAACGTCCTAAAGTCAGCCATGGTGAAGACATCTGGAGAAGATCAGTTAAGACTTTTCTGTGGGTGTGGAACAGAGGGGAAAGAGAGGGAAGGCGGGACTTAGAGCAGTTCCGAGGATCTGAGAATGAGTACGGAGAGATGTAAAAGAATAATGGGAAAGGGGTTTGGGATTTTCTAGCAACAAAAACTTGAGCAGTAGAACATGTAGAAAAGAGGGGAAGATGGGAGTGTGTATCCAAAAAGCCTGTGAGGGACTTTAAATTCTTAGTAACCTGTTTTCAGTGATGACAAAGCAACTTTAAAGACCATTTTTATTACATCTTGGATAGGGGTCTTCTCAGCTATTTTGAGCTTTAGGTTAGCTGGTAAAAGGACCTGGTGAAACCCCGTATGGGTGCTGACAGGAGAAGAGAGGAGTGAGTGGGTAGAGTGGTAACTAAGTACCTGCTACCTCAGCAAGGGGGCAATGGTCTGAGAACCGGCGGATGTTTGGGTTGTTGATCTAGTAACGGGATGGGAGAAATCAGGTTGTTGAGGTGGGAGTGACAGCAGAGAGACTAGAGCAGAAGGCTGAGGGTGAGGATCTATTGGAGAAGCATAGTTCAGGATGTGAGCGAAGGACGGAAAAGGCCTCCACATAGGGGAATCTCTTTTCACGCCTTTGAGCCCTTCCCAAAGTTAAAAAGGTTCCACAGAATTTGAGGATCTAGAGACCCCTCTGGGTGCCATCGATTTAGGTTATCTTATTGGTAATATGGCCAATGCTGTGTACTGAATTTGATTAGGAGTTTGGGTTCCATCGTGCAGCCCCTGTATGCTCACATCCCCTTGATTACAGAAGAAGTCGGCTTTTCCCACACACAGCCATGGCTGTTTGTGGCTTTGATAGTTCACCGGGCAAACATAGTAATCTAGGCTAGCCGACCTGCATCTGGCTCACGTGTCCCTACATCCATAATGTTTGTTTCCATTACATATGATACGGAAGGGATTTAATGGAATTTTAGTGGGATCCTCTTCTTCAGGGATATCTGAATAGGAAAGACATATAGCCAGCTGACAAATGTCTGGGTGGAGAGATGGCCACCAGGTCCCTAAGGGGGCTGTATGCAAGATTGATTAAACTTCTTGTCCAGTAGGATTTGTGATCAGCCATCGCTGCTGAAAGGGGTGATGAGGGTTAGAAATACTGGTGGTCAAGGGGAGAGTCTATAGCCTTATCCACACGGCGAATGTGCAATTTGAAAGGGTTACCAGTCTTTTCCAGTTTCCAGCCAATTCCAGTTTCCAGTCAATGTCTGGACAGGGCGCAGGCTTGAGATGAGAGGCATGCATCCAGGAAGTGATTCCATCTACCTTTACCACTGTAGGTGTTATAAGTAGCACCTGGAATGGTCCTTTCCAGCGGGGTTCCATCGATGTCACCTGATGTCGTCTTACGAAGACAAAGTCTCTTACTTGATATCGATGTGGAGTCCCCTCATCCCCAGTTTGGTAGGCAGTGGCCAGCTGTTTTCACAGGTGTCACTGAATTCTTTCAAGAGCTTTAAGTCTGTCAAGCAAGCTGGTGTGGAAGGGATTGTAAGGTCTTAGAGTTGGTGTTAGGTCCCTTACTGGAGGAGGGGCACCATAGAGAATTTCATAGGGGGTGAGGTTACACTAAAATCAGAGTGAGTATTTTCTTCATTTAACAGTGCATAAGGCAGGAGCATAGTACAATCTTTTATTCCGGTCTCTAAGCTTAATTTTTTTAAGGTCTGTTTAATGGTTTGGTTCATTCTTTCTACCTGTCCTAAACTCTGGGGTCTATAAGCACAATGTAACTTCCAATTAATCCCCAGGGTCCTGGCTAACCCCTGACTTAGCTGGGCCATGAACGCCGGTCCATTATCAGACCCTATTAACTTAGGCAGGCTGTATCTTGGAAAAATATCTTCTAGGATATTCTTGACCAAAATTTGCGCTATTTCTTTTCTTTTTTTTTTCTTTTTTTTTGTGGGGAAGGCTTAAATGCATCCTGAAAATGTATCTACAAAGAATAGGAGATATTTAAGTCCATACCTTGCTGGCTTTATTTCAGTAATGTCCACTTCCCAGTATTGTCCTGGTTTGGTTCCTCGTATGTGCTTTCATACAGGAAGCTTGGAAGGGTAAGCATTTACCAATTGATGAACCCAACAGGCTTTTGTTACCCATTCAGTTATTTTCTTCACTGTGAGTCTGTTAGTGGAAAACTCTGTTCTTGATCCTTCAGGAATGCCTGCAGTTTCTTTGAACCAAGGTGAGTGAGTTGATGTACATTTTCTACTGACATAGTTAGAGCCGTGGCTCTTGGAGTTTTTACTGAAAGATTTAGAAATTCCACTTAAGGGCCTTCAGGGTTAAAATTTATTTTGGCCCAGAGCATGGTGAGCAGATCTCCGCCGATCAATGGGGCCAGGCATTCTGGGACTACTAGGAAGGAGTGATGGATTTTTCCTTTTCCCAGGTCCATGGTCCTCTTAGTTGTCCAAGCCCGATATTTACTGCCATTAGCCCCTTGAAATAGAGATTTTTTATTTGATAGAGGGCCCAATGTGGCCTTATGGGCTCAGTATATTGCCCCTGTATCCACTTCAAAGTTTACTGGGGTCCCCTCCACTTCAAAAGTTACTCTGAGCTCGGGGAGGGAATCTGAGCCCCGACTTTCTTAGTCATCCTCCAGAGTCAGAATGGCTGGCTGGCGTGGCTGTCGCTTTCTATGTCAATTTTGGCCCAGTGTCCTTTTTGTTTGAGTAGGCACATTGATCTGAGGCCAAGGGTGGCCTCTGTCGTGGGCCAATGTATACCTTCTTGTCTCCCTGTTTCTTAATTTTTGGCCTATTTGTTGTTGTGACCTGGACCTTAGTCAACGCCTTACTCTGCCTTTTGTTTCTTTTATCCTCCATTTGCTCCCTTCTCTTCCTCAGTTTCTCTCTTATAGTATACCTTCTCAGCTTCTCTGACTAAATCTCTCAAAGTCATATCTTGTAATCAATCTAAGCTTTGTAACTTTGTTTTAATATCCAGGGCAGTTTGCCCAATAAGGCCATCGTGACAGATGCCTTTTGATTCTCTGCCTGACGATAAAAAGGATTATAGCTCCTATATGCCTCCATAATTCTCTCTAGAAACATAGAGGGAGATTCATCAGGCCCCTGATAATCTCTCTTACCTTGGCCAAATTAGTTGGTCACTAGCGGCTGCTCGGAGACCCACTATTAGAGCCCGGCGATAAGTGGACAGATGCTCCCTACCTTCAAAGGTGTTGGGGTCCCAGTTGGGTCGGTTCAAGAGAAAGCCGGCTATGATTATGTTGGTAAGTTGTGTCGGATGCAAACCTGGTCCAAGGATTTTTTTTTAGCTTCCTGGAGAATTCCCTTTTTTTCCTCTGTCATGAAGAAAGTCCCTAGCAGTTGTTGGCTGTCATCCGAAGTAGGCTGGTGTGAAAACATCAATGACTCAACCACACCTGAGAGCCGGGTGGGGTCCTCGGTAAAAGGGGGATTGCTATTTTTTAAGTTACATAGGTCTGAAGAGAAGAACGGCCAATACTGGTAGGCTTGAATTTTCCCCCAATGGCCATTGTCAATCATTGGTCTATAGGGTCGAAGGGGAGGCATCCCAAGAGTTCCAGGGTTTTCAATCATTCACCGCCAGCGAGTTCCTTTAGCAGGGCCAGCTTCCTCCATGGGAGGAGGTGCTGTGTGTGCTGCAGGGGAATTACCTGGAGGGCGCTGGGCCGGCTTAGCTTCCTTCAATGGAGGAGAGGCTCAGTCAGCAGCAGGGGTATCACTTAGAGGGTGTTGGGGGTTAGAGGATGAGGGCAGGGGATAAGGAGGGGGAGGAGAGTCCAGTAGACTCAAATCTGGTGACACAGGGAAAACAGAGTGTGGAGGAGGAGGAGGAGCAGAGTGTTTGTGAGTTCCTGGGGGAAGGAGTCATTGCGGGGGCAGGGGCAAGGAAAGGCTTGACCCATTGAGGAGGAAATTTGCAGAGGTCCTGCTGAATTAAAATATATGGCTGTTGATCCAGATGACTATCTGGCCACGGCTGAAAGACAATATCTCTGAATTATAAATTAGTGGGAAGTAGAAAGATCCTTCTAGGGGCCATCCGACTCCAAAGGTGGGCCATTCTGAGGTACAGAGAGTCTACCACATCCGGGGCTTTACTGAAATAAAGAGATTCTGAGCCCTTAAACGGACTTTGGTATAGTGATCAAGGGTCAGGGACAGAGGCATTGAAGTGCTCTGTTCCATAATGAGAGATACACAAACAGTGAAAGCAAGACACATGACACAGGCAAGACAAGACAATAAAGACAGGCAATGGACGTTCAACACTGAGACCATGACTGAGTAGCCGGCAAAATCCGATGGACTGGCAATACTGAATCCGAAACAAAATATCACTGAGTCAAGGAGACTATTGTTCCTCAATTTCCCGAGTCCTCTCAGGCGTCCTCCAGGGACGTGGCCTGTGGTTCTGTAACACGACTGTCAGCCACCATCAGAGAGAGCTCACACTCTTCATTGACAGCCATTTTGCCAAACCCTAACATGAAACCTGAAACCAGAAAGAGGCGCCTTACTTATCTGAGGGGGGTCCATTGGGGTCTCTCGTCCACCGCTGCTTGATCTCTGTGGAACCTCCATATGTAAAGGTCGGGCTAGTGTCAGAGGAAGGGACAACCAAGAGACTTTAACATGCAACAGCAAAGGATTTACTGGGGGTCCAGCATGCTGGGGCTCAGAGTTCACTTGAATAGAGCAGAGAGTCCTGAGAACAGCTTCAGCAGAGCTTATATACTTTTCTTGGAGAGGGCAGGGAGGGAAGTTTATTGATGGGTAAGGGTCAGTGGGCAGTTAGCGCTTAACCGGGTGAGGGAGTACAATCTGCAGTTTGGCAGATGGGGACAGCACATTCTGGGAACAAGATTAGCAAACAATTCTCAAGATTTCAACAGTGTTTTATTAAGCATACAGAAACACAGGAAGTGACAAGTACCTATTTTATTAAACTTTCACTACCAACTATCCCTTTTTGACTGGATGTTCGCTTCTACATTCAATCATCCAAGGTACAAGGTCCTATGTCATTGTATATGGATTTATCTGAGACAACTTTGCAGAAAGTAATTCAAAGCTAAGTAGTCCCAATCAAGGGACCAATGCCCTTCTGGGCTTCAAATCTTACTTAGATTTCTGTTTTCATACATATATTTTACCTATGTATTCTACATATATTCAAATATATATATATATATATATATATATATATATGTATATATATATATCATAGTATATATATTTCATCCAGAGTTTCACAAATTTATAAGAATTTTTTTTCATGTTTAATCAATTCCTTCTTCAGAACACATTTATTCCTCCAGGTCTCTTGACTGGTCTTTTCATGAGACTTCTTGCCAAACACATTATTTTTGACTTCCACAATCACTTTTGAAGCAAAACTCACACACTCTTCATGATAAACCATAACACTCATATTACCATTAGAATGTAACAGGATGGAATGAATGATTGTATAGCAATATAAGATTTTCTGTATATTTTCAGATATCAATTCAAAAAATTATTTAAAGTTGGAACCAGTTATATTATTTATTCTCAGGATAGTCTATTCATGCATTATCTCTATATCCAAAGACTCCAGGTACACCTAATTTTACACCCAACACTTATTTATACGTCTTCAAAATATTGCTCACAGAATTGGTGGAAGAAATACTCATGTCACCTGATGTCCATATACATTTTATCACAGTAATATTCTCGACAAAAAAGCAAAGGTCACACTTTGATTGTACGAAAGCCTAAATGGAAAGTGAGCATGGATTACTAAAAACATCTATGTGCAGGTTGCCTAATGCTCTCAAATGTCAATCCTATTGTTGAGTACATATTTGTTTCTTCCTTAGATTATATATTCAACAACAACCCTGTTAAAAATGCCTAATCCTATCACTGACTTTATACTTTGCCTGATTTCATAATGTCTGTATTCATATCTGCTTTCCTATATATTTTCCCCAGTTCATCATTGTGACTGACTCTTCACATATACTAACTTTTACATTCACTCTCTATCTGAAACCCAATTGCTGAAGAACTTTTGCTGCCAATCCTATACTCACCCTTCTTCCTAAACCTACCAACTATCTTTCTAATAATACCGACTATCCCTGTTTGACTGGATGTTCTCTTCAACATTCAATCATCCAAGGTACAAGGTCCTATGCCATGGTATATCGATTTATCTGACACATCTGTGCAGAACAAAATTCAAAGCTAAGTATCCCAATCAAGAGCCTAATGCTCTTCTGGGCTTCATATCTTACCTAGATTTCTGTTTTCATACTTATATTTCACTTGTATATTCTTGTAAATATCACAGGTACCCAATACCATTATTCATCAATCAGAATGATTCCTAAGCCAAATCGAACCTGTTATTAAGCCTTACCATACACTTTTCCCTCAATCTAACTATACAGAAGAGCAGGGACAGAGTTTGTCTTACAATACAGAAATAGAGGGGATCTTCCACCGGCAGAGAACCTCAAGGTCCATGCAGAAATGATCCCTGGAGAAGATGTATGCAGCTATTTAGGACCTGAGAGAGCAAAAGTCATCTTCCATGGCAAACAACCTGCTCAGAATGAAGGGATTTGTCTGAATCAGCCACTTTCTTCTTTATGTAGAGAAGACGGACCAAACGAGGCTTGTATGGTGAGCTGTTCCCAGGTGCCTATGGTTGATATACCATTTTAACTTGTGAAACTGTCACAGGAAGTAGAGGCAGCCTCCATCACATGAGACCCTTCGAAGCTACTGTTAAAACAAAGTGGTTGCCAAGGTAGTGTCATAATTCAGTTCCTGAAGGAAGTGAACTAACTAATTTATTGGTGATGGAGCTCTCTGAACTTGGGATCCAAGAAGCCTGGCATCCAGAGACAGTCCCAGTCACAGTCCCAGTGGGCTAACTTATTTGGATTTACCAAGAACAGAGTAAGTCTTTTTTGGTACCTACTGATATGATGATGGCCAAATGCCAGGAAAGCTCTGAAGAGGGGTCTTTCATGAAAAAGCAGGTAGTGGCTCACCCCTGGCTCCTGACAACTTCACAGTGTTGGCCAAGGAGACCAGATCTGAGACAGGACAGGCCATTTTGGGGGAACAAATAATGGCCAACCAGTCAGAGGACACTCCGGATATTCACAGACCTTCTTGGGTAAAGAAGTTGCCTTTGTGGGTGTGGGTGTGTGTTTGTGGCTTTGTCACATGTTCTGAGAATTGATAGGAAAAGCAGTTTGTTTGGTTTGAAGTGGACTATTTCTAGTAAGTCATTTGACAAGGCGAGTGTTTCTAGGTCTGTGTATCCCACTGTGTCCGTGGTTGTCGACATTAGAAAAGAGAATGTATCAATGGATGTGTCCTGTCTAGTAGAAAGCTTCCCAGCATTCATTCTGCCCAATTTGTGAATGGACTGCGGTTTGACTTTTCGATTGGCAACACCTCCTATCTCCTTAAGTTTCTGTTTTCTTCCTGAATTGTGGGCACTGTCCAGAATGGGCAAATGGTTTTGTGTTCAAGATATGTACCACCACCAAACTCTGTGACATGGCCATGTACTGGATAGCTGAAGGAAATGGCGAGCATCTCAGAAAACTCAGATACCAGCGTGACCAGAAGAGTCTCAGTGGGAAACCCTGCTTTAAGCCTTTTGCTTACCTATTGTTCTGTTGCCCTGAATGTCAGGAAGGTCTTTGCCTCAGGCCACACCTTGGTGAAGGCTGAAGCAAACAGTTTTCAAATTGTAATGAATGGGCATCACCTGTGGCTCTTTGCTTAATTGCTTTGAAATGGGATGGGTCTGAATAAGCCTCTTTGCCCTCTGTGATGCTGTGGTTAGATTTTCAGCACCTGAGGGATCTAAAGAAAAATCTCTTCTGTATCCAAAACCAAAATAGCCAAAAGAACAGTCATTGTGGATGAAGTCTCTCGCCTTCCTCTAAGGATCCTGACCTTTATCAATTGTGAATCGGGATCTTTCGGTCAAATGAGTTCTTCAAAGCCCTGCAGAGGCTATCCCAGAGATGCGTGGGTTTTCTCATAACTCCAATTCACATAAAGAATCTAAACCCCAGAGCCAGTAGGCCTCAAATTGGAGAATTGGAACAGTATTAACAGCAGTCCTATTTGATCACTCATGGTTAACAGGAAGGGTGTCCAGGACACCCTGACTTTAGGCAAATGAGGGGCAAGGAAGTTTATTTTGGACACTGTCTTGCACAGCGCCCCTCATGAAAACCCCCAGCCAATGGATATTATGTGTGTCTATTGGAAGAAGATAAGGGCCATGTGGGAGTGTTTTGGTTTTAATTGTGGTCATTTGTTTGGCGTTTGGAAGAGATGACTGGGTCCACCTAGGATTGAACTCAGGTGTGATTCCCCTTAGAGACTGTGTTCTGTAACTGACCTCAGAGAAGTATTGCCATGTATTGTGTTTGGATTTTAGGAGTCCACCCATGAGAGTCGTCCTTGGAAACTGAGATCTACGCCCAGGGGGGCTTTCCACAGAGCACTGGGAATCTCATCCAAGATATGCCATGATTTTATTCTGAAAGATTGGCAGCCGTAGTTGAGAGTAAAAACACACATGGACCTCACATTGTAGACCACAATGTGACCTTTTGCCTACTCTTTGGGAAGCCTTGTCTCTGAGAGTTCTCCAGAGCTTTCATTGAAATGAGCTTCCTCATCATTTAATGGTTCCTGAATGAATTGAAACCCACAGTGCCTTCAACTTCATTTATGAAATTTCAAAAACTTCATTTTTGAAATTTCCATGACCAGGTGGCACTGGAGAACCTTAGGATGTCCTGTTGCTGATCATGAGGGTACCAGACAGTGCCTTGATTGACTGTGTTTCATGAAAATGGTGTAGAACTGAGATGTCAGTAAGTTGGAGCTTTCTGAGTAGTAGGCCTAGAGCAGTGGTGTGCAGGTGTGTGATAAAACATCTGTGGTGGGGTCATGTGGATCTTACACTGGCTCCAAATGGCTTGTGAATGACATGGTGCAGCCAGCACACCCTTGTATATAAAGGCATAATTTTACATAGAGAGTTTTCAGGGCAATGTTCACAATCTGGTTGCTATGATCAAGGGGGCAAGCAATGTTGGATAGAAGCCTGGTTGTTGCATTCTCCTGCAGACCCTGACCCCCCACATATTACAGGACACCCTCCAGGACTGTGTCTCAGTTGAACTCCTTATATGCCTTGAAGCAAATACAAAACACCCAGTGCAGGAGCAAGAAATAACACGAACACTGGAGGATGACCAAATGGCTTTCAAGTCCACATGGGGAGACACTTAGCCCTAAGTGGTCACAGTTTAGCTACAAAGAGAAAATTCAACACTGCTGCCTCATGTTCATTGAAAAATAGGAAACCATGTCCTCCAGGTCACATAGATGCAGACTCAGCTTTGATGTTCTCACTAAAAAGGAAGCTAAAGCTCCTGACAACAATGTATATTTCAAGTGCCCAACCTCACTGTCAGTATCTCCAGAAGTCTTTAGGCCAGTAGAGTTCCATGTTTGTGGAGTTTTACCCTGTCCCTAAGTTTTGGAAGCTCCTCTAAAGCCTCAAAAGTTTTAAACTTCTGAGAATTTTCCATTCCATATATGTATTTACAGATTTTCTGACTCTTCTCCTCTAATTTTGTCTTTCTTTGGGCGAAGGTTATGTCAAGCCATTTTCTGAATTAGAGTGGGAAGTTATTTGTGTAACACATATTGCATACACATTGGATTCATTTTCCAATTTTCCATTTGAAATACTGAATCCCTGACACTAACTTATACCCTACTACACTCTGACTACTAATTCTAATATGATGCAGAAAAGTAAAAAAATCAGAATTGAAATACAAGCAGTTCAGAAGAGGCATGGTGTATTCTTGAACTTGCCTTTTGCATGATAAAGGTTAGGTGTTATAAATCCAGTCTATTTTTAATTGAATTAGATATCCATGTGTTTTTAAAGTTAACAAATATGTGAATTCCTGTCTCCCTTTGTGTGTAGCCTATTCAGCACATGTATTTTTATATGCACATATCGAATCCCAGCTGGTATCACACCTACATTCTTGTGAGGTGGCTGACTTGGCAGATACAAATTTTGAGAAGGGATCACTCCTCGTAAACGCTGTTGGAACTGAAATTCAAACTATGGGAGAGCCTCCTAGTAGAACAACATTATACATAAATCCCTGTAAAGTAAATTGAATATGTTTGGATCAGTGAATGATGTGTATTTCATGGTGAATTTCGATTGGCATATATGTTGCTACATTTTAATATCTGTGTGTGTGTGTGTGTGTGTGTGTGTGTGTGTATACACACACACTCTACAGATTTTTCAAAATATGAAATATATATGTCTTATTTGCACTCCCTAAATTCATTCATGTTCAAGTATGTGGATTTATAATCAACTTTTCACCAGATTATTGTCAGAAATATTCATCCACCTGAAATACATATTTGTTTCCTAGTACTGAAAACTACCTTCAGTGAATGGTGCATACAACTCCTGTTCATAGCTGCAGCCTAAGGGGCCCAGCAAACTTCCAGCTGCCTGCAAACTTTCAGCTGCCGGCTGATGATTGGCTCACAGTGGCCCCAGCAACATCTAGCTGATTGGCTCCTCTGCGGTGATGCTCATTGGAGATGCTCATTGAGCTGTTTCCCCACCCTTTCAGACTGCCAGCTGATATTTGGCTCACAGCGGCCCCAGCAACATCTAGCTGATTGGCTCCTCTGCGGTGATGCTCATTGGGCTGCTTCCCTGCCTTTTCAGATCACAGAGCTGCTCATTGGGGGACTTTTTTGACTCCACACGTGACCCAGCCAATCGGTCTCAAGAGCAGGAGGATTGTGGGAAGAGGAGAGAGGCTTGTGTGGGAGGGAAAGGCTTGTGGGAAGCCGGTGGTGACAGTTGGGGCTCTGAGGGTTTTTCCTGAGAGGCTCTTTTGCTTGGCGTGTGTGGTTCTAAAAATAAAGTTGCTTTCTTTTGAAAAGTGGCTCCTGATTGTGCCCAGCCAGACTGCAGCATTTGGTGGCTCGCATGGGGAGCGACTGAAGGTAACTGATAAGGTAAACTGCTTGCCCCTGAGGGCTGGACAAGAGGATGGGTACCCATTTTAAGATTCCTCTTTTGTTTTGCTTCACATTTGCTTTAAATTGCCTGTCCCTGGAGACGAGTGAGACGGAAGAAAAACCGCTCACATCTGAGGAAAAACTATTTGTGTCTGAGGAACAGATAGAGAGAAAGGCTATAATGATATTTTGTTTTTCCATTTTTATTTCATTCTATCTCTGTTTTGTTTGGTGTTATCTTGTTGGGTTGTATTATAGTAGAAATATGGCATCAGAAATTAGAAAAAAAAAACAAACTGAAAAAGTGTTAAGTAAATTGTTAGAGGAAGGAGGCATCCCAGTAAAATTAAGAGCAGTCAGGGCATACGTTGATACAATACAAAAATGTAGCCCATGGCTTTTTAAGGAGGAGTTGTTAAATATATCACAATGGAACCATCATGGTGACGATTTAAAAAGAATAGAAAAGAAAAGCCCAGGGACTCTGCCAGTTGGCACATTGCCATTGTGGACTTTCGTATCTTGTTTGTTTAGTCAAAAGCCTTCAGTTCAGACAATGGTAGAGGAAGGAGAAGACATATTGATTCAAGTAAAAGAGAAGGTCTCTCAAGTTAGTCAGACAGAGGAAAAAAATCATGTAAAAGAGAAGGCCTCTCAAGCTAGTCAGACAGAGAAAGAAAGTGTAAAACAGTAAAAGCCATCAGGGGGAAATTTACAACAGGAGACTACTACTAACACCTTTCTATCACCAGAGGGTGTAAGTGTCCAACCAACAGAACCACCTCTACAGGAGACCGCTACTAATACTTTTCTATCACCAGAGGACGTAAGTGTCCAACTAACAAGGCCACCTCCATATGCTGGGAAGCCCCCAACCCCCACAGTTGATAGTTGGGATCCTGAGACAAGATCTCAAATATTAACATGCTCTATATTTGAGGTAGGAGGGCAGCGAGTTTACCATGCTTTAAATTTCAAAACAGTGAAGCAGATAAAAGAGGCTGTAACAACCTATGGTCCTCAAGCACCCTTCACTGTAAGCATGGTCGAAACCATTAACAACTTGAACATGAAGCCAGCGGATTGCGCTAATATGTGTAAAGTTGTGCTAAATGGAGGACAATACCTGTTATGGAAGGTTGACAATGAGGAATTTTGCAAGGAGACGGCTATGCGAAATGCAGCAGCTGGTTATCCTCAGAGAAATCTAGATATGTTGTTAGGAAAGGGACCTTAGGAGGATCAGCAGCAACAAATTGCATATGATTCTGGTGTATGTGCATAAATTGCTGTAGATGCAATTAAGTCATGGAAGACTTTACAAGGACTTGGAGGTTTACAAGGTCAATTATCTAAAGTAATACAAGGAGCTAATTAACTTTATGCTGAATTTGTCAATAGGCTTATTCAAACAGGTACCAGAGGTTCTGGGAAAACAGAACAAGCAATGCTATTACTAAAAAAACTGGCTTATGAGCAAGCGAATAGTTGGTGCAGAGATATAATTAGACCATGGAAACATGAAGATTTAAACACATATATTAAATTATGTAGAGACATTAATGAACAAGAGCAAGTCATGCAACTGCAGTAAAACAGGCTTTAGATGCCAGAGACATTAATGAAGAAGGGCAAATTGTGGCAGCTGCACTAAAACAGGCATTAGATGCCAGGCCAAGAACATGCTACAATTGTGAACAAACAGGACATTTTAAAAGGAATTGCCCATAGGAGGAGGGTTTAACAAAATTACTTATAGATATTAAAGGTTTTTTTTTTTCAATTCCAATTCATCCTGAGGATAGTCCACGTTTTGCATTTACTATCCCTGCACTGAATCATGAAGGTTCTGATCAGAGATATGAATGGAAAGTACTGCCTCAAGGGATGGCTAACAGCCCAACAATGTGTCAAATTTATTTTAACAAAGTAATCAAGCCACTTAGAAATCAAAATCCTGAACTACAAATATTTCACTATATGGATGATGTATTATTAGCACACAAAGCTAAAAACACATTGCTAGAATGTTATGCCACACTTACAAACTTATTAAAAAATAATCTAGATATAGCAATAGATAAAGTACAATTAAATTTTCCAATTAATTATTTAGGTGTTCTATTATCCTCAACCATGTACCGCCACCAAAAATTCAAATACAAGTAGATCAACTCAAATCACATAACGACTTTCAAAAGTTATTAGGAGACATAAATTGGATAAGGCCTTATCTAGGTATACCAACAGGAGAGTTGGGATATTTATTTGATATCCTAAAAGGTTCATCATATCCCAATTCACGGTACATGTTAACGCCTGAAGCAAGAAAGGCATTAAAAATCATTGAAACATATATGGAAAATATGCAATTGGATAGAATTGATATAAGTTTGCCTTTATTATTTATTGTCTACCAACAAAAAATATTCCTACAGGAGTATTTTTGCAAGAAGGTCCATTATTATAGATACATTTATCTTATTCTCCTAACACTATTCTTACTAGGTACCCTGAGGCTATAGGACAATTAATACCCAAAGGAATAAAAGCAGCAAAGTGAGTGCTTGGGATTGCTCCCAATAAAATTATTACTCCACATACTCTGAATCAAATTGATGAGTTAGTTAATGAGTTAAATACTTGGGCAATAATCATGTGCAAATCTAATGTTTCATTTCATAATCACTTACCATCTAATCCTTTATTGTCTTTTTGGTCATCACATCCTGTAATTTTTCCAAAATTGACAAGAAAAACACCTATCATGAATGCTCCAAATATATTTACTGATGGATCAAATAATGGTACAGCAGCAATAGTTACACCTGATCAAACTTTTACATTTCTAGTACCCAAACAATCAGCTCAAAATGTAGAGCTTAATGCAGTATTACAAGCTTTTGTGATGTTTAAAGATTCTGTATTTAATTTATTTTTGATAGTCAGCATATAGTTAATGCTATAGTATGCCTTGAAGATGCTGGTAGGATTTCCCATTCCTCTACTGTTTTCTCCTTGCTTTCCACTATACAAAGTATAATCTGGGACAGAAAAGATCCATTCTTTATAGGACATATCAGGGCACATACAGGATTGCCTGGAGCCATCAGTTTGGGCAATGATTTAGCAAATAAAAGTACACATGACATACATATTTTCTCTACACTAGAAGAAGCTATAAATTTTCGTAAAAAGTTCCATGTCAAAGCTAATACCTTACAAAAGCCTTCTAAAATAACTAAGGAAAAAGCTAGACAAATAATAAAACAATGTCAAAATTGTGTGACCTTTTTACCACAAGTTAATCTTGGAGTCAATCCTAGAGGATTGATACCTAATCATATTTGGCCGATGGACATCACACACTTGCCAGGATTTGGAAAATTAAAATATTTGTATGTTACAGTTGATACTTCTTCTGGATTTTTGATGGGCACCCTTCATGCCGGAGAAAAAACTAAAGATATTATCACTCATTGCTTACAAAATTTTGCCACTGTGGGCGTTCCCAAACAGTTAAAAACAGATAATGCCCCTGGTTATACTTCTACCTCTTTTAAACAATTTTGGTCATCATTTGGCATTACTCATATAACATTAGTCCCATACAATCCACAGGGACAAGGCATAGTTGAAAAAGCTCATCAAACTATTAAAAAGTACTTATTAAAGCAAAAAAGACACAATTGGGAAAGGGTATATATTCCCCAAAGACAAACTTAAAATAACCCTTTTTATTCTAAACTTTTAAAATTTGGATTCATCAGGACTTAGTGCTGGGGAAAGGCATATGTGTCCAAAAAATGTGCATAAGCCCAAGGTTCTTTGGAAAGATATTCTAACAGGACAATGGAAAGGTCCTGACCCAGTAATTGTCTGGAGTCGGGGGTCTGTTTGTCTGTTTCCACAGGAAAAACAGTAGCCGATTTGGATTCCAGAGAGATTAACCAAGGTCCTGACCCAATGATTGTCTGGAGCCAGGGGCCTGTTTGTGTGTTTCCACAGAGAGAACAACAGCCGATTTGGATTCCAGAGAGACTAACTGAAGCGATTTCTACAGAACAAAAAGAAGATGATTTGACTCAAGTCCATATCAGCTGATATCCAAAATTCCAGTTTGGCTACCCTTACATCTAAGATAGAACCAGGATGCTTTTTTCAATATCTATTTTATTATTGCCTTTTCCCACATTTTATTTTGTTTTTTTGAGCTCATACATACCTAGTTTAATGTTTTGGTGATCAGTTCTATTTTTTGACAATAGAGTTTTTAAACATTGCAATGGAGATTTCACATGTAAAAAGTTATAAGGCCTTTACTATTAGGTTATGTGTTGTATGTATTATATTATGTGTGCACACTTGTGTTTTGTGTTATATGTTTGAATGTTCATATGTCCATATATCATATATGATGAGGGCTCATGAAAAAATTGATCCAAATATTTTTTTATTCACATTATTTAAATGGTTTAATTTAAATTGGGTAAACAGCTGTTGAGGATTGTTTTAAAATGTGAACAAAAAGGGAGGTTAACAGATCTGTTTGTTTTCTTTCACATTTCCTTTTCATTATATTTAATAATTCTCTCCAAGACAATGTAAATTGTTAAGAAAATTGTTTTCTTTCAGTGTTTTCTGGAATGTTACATAATTTTTTCTTTAGCCATTATTGCCAGAATTTCTATCTTCGTCACAGTGCTGGTGAAATCGAAGATAAAACCAATCTACAGCTTCTGCAATAGCCATCACTGAACTGCTTGCAGAACTTGCCTGGACACATTGTGAACTCACATGTATGCATTGTAAACTATCTGTTTGTGCAGCAACTTGTGGTAGTGTTGGGTTATATTTGCTGATGATGTCATTGGTGGTACAATTTTTTCAAAAGGAGCCGTCAATTGGCTTGGTGTATCTTCCTCCCTTCTGAGATTCCAAAAGTAAGGGACAGGGTAAACACTCCACAACCATGGAGCTCTGCTGGCCTAAAGACTTCTTGAGAATCTGCCTCTGACGTTGGGCACTTGAAATATATGTTGTTGTTGGGAATTTTAGCTTTCTTTGTAGTGAGACCATCAAATCTGGGTCTGCATCTATGTGACTTGGAGGTCATGGTTTCTTATTTTCCAATGAACATGAGGCAGCAATGTTGAATTCTCTCTTTTAGGGTAAACTGTGGCCACGGGGGGCTAAGTGTATCCACATGTGGACTGTGAAGCCATTTGGGCATCCTTCACTTTTTGTGGTGTTTCTTGCTGCTGAAATGGAATTTTTGTATTTGCTTCACGAAATACAAAGAATTCAACTGTTACCCAGTGCGTGAGGGAGATCTGTCACCTGTGGTAGGTCAGGGTCTGCAGAAGAATGCATCAACCAGGCTTATATTCCACATAGCTTGCCCCCATGACCATGGCAACCCGATTCTAAACATTGCCCTGAAAACTCTCCATATAACAAGATGCCTTTACATAGAAGGGACTGCTGGCTGCACCATGTCTGTCTCAAGGCATTTGGAAGCCAATGGGAGATCCACATGGCCCCACCACAGATGTTTTATCACACACCTGCCCACCACTGCTCTATGCCCACTCCTCAGCAGGCTTCAACTTCTTGGCATCTCTGTTTGGCACCATCTTCATAAAAACCAGTCAATCAAGGCACTGACTGGTATACTCATGATCATCCTCAGGATATCCAAAGATTCTCGAGTGCCACCTGGTCATGGGAATTTTAAAAATTTCATGGTATTTATCTAGCCACTTTTCAAGGAGGAAGTTGGAGGCACTGTGGGTTTCAATTTATTCTGGAACCATTAAATGGTGAGGAAGCTCATTTCAATGAAATCTCTGGAGAACCCTCACAGGAAGGTTCCCAAACAGTGGCCAAAATGTCACATGAATCCAGGCCTATTGAGGTCTACAATGTGATGTCCATGTGTGTTTTGACTCTCAATTATGGCTGCCAAGTTTTTCAGAATAAAATCATGTGATATCCTGGCTGAGATTCCAAGTGCTCTGGGAAAAGCCTCCCTGGGCCAAGATCTCAGTTTCCAAGGGTGACTCTCATGCGTGGCCTCATAAAATCCCAACACAATTTATGCCAGTACTTCTCTGAGGTCTGTTCCAGAACTCTTTCTCTAAGAGGAATCACACCAGAGTTCAAGTCCAGGTGGACCCAGGCATCTGTTCCAACTGCCACACAAATGACCACAATTTAAACCAA